>NC_061117.1:201309905-201314114 GCF_002878395.1 Capsicum annuum | reverse complement strand
AGAAACAAACATATATATAAGAACATAAATAGAAATAGTTTTGTGGGGAAAATATAAGAACTTACATGAAGTAACTAGGAGAGAGGTTTCCCTTTCGGGAACCCCCTAAAGATTTGAATGAAAAAACTTCAGGCTTTATTGAAACACGATGGTACAAAGTTTATATGGAAAACACTGGGTTAGACAAGTTGTTTTGGAGTGTTTTAATGATTTCACAGAAGCTACTAATCATGCTAGGGGATATTTAGGCCCAAACTATTACATATCTCCTTCTCTGAGACAAAATCCAGATCAGATACCCCAGTACAACTTACAAAAGGAAACTATATATATATATATATATATATATATATATATATATATATATATAAGCTTTAAATATTTATTCTTAAAAATAAAATTTTTATCTTATTTAGCTTAATTTTTGGTGTGAGTGCATTTTCATAATTATATTGTGTGTATTTTAAAAATAAAACTTTCATCTTATTTAACTTTAACTTTTTTGTGCGTGTCTTCCCATGATTATGCTGTGTGTGTTTAAATTTAGTTTGAAATAAAAACCTTCAACTTACATTTGTTAAAGTAAAAAAGGATTTGTTGTCTATGTCACTTCATTTAAACACATATCACTCATATAATATAGAATATTAAAATTTATTTAATTGATATATATAATATCAATTTTTAAGTGATTAAAAAACTATATAATTTAAAATATTTAATTCAACAATGGAGTCGACCATTTTATTAGTTTTTAAAGAAATTAAAATATATAAATAAATATAATAATTATTCAAATAAATTTAACGGATCATATATTTATAAATAAAATATTTACTAGATGTATATGAATCTCTAATATTTCATGTTAAATTATTTATTTTGTTCTAAATTTTATAAAATATTTATAATCTCATTTTTTGTTAAAAAATTCATCATAAAAAAATGTGAAAAAGAATTACTCTCATTTTTCATTATTTAGTATCACTAATATTTGGAGAGTCAAATTATATTTTTTAAAAAAATTAAATTTTCAAATATTTTTAGCTAAATATAAAAATATTTTTTTATTTAATAATTAAGCATGTATTAAGTTAGAAAGGAAATGTCAACATACTTTAATAACTTGTCCATGATTTTATAAAAATACCTTATATTTTACTAAGAATTTGGAGGACAATTGTGTCCTTTTCTAATTTTATCCCAAGAATAAATAATGATGGGATTGTTATCCCACCAAATGGGTGGATAGCTTATCCCGGTACTATTTATGAGTTCCGGGATAAATTATCCTGAATATTGCCAACCAAACATGCATTAAAAATTTTATCCCGAAATTATTATTTTATCTCAGGATTATTTATTTTTGTACCTTAAACCAAAAGGTCCCTTATAGTATAACTTTCATTTTTTTCAAGTTATAGCAAATCTTATCAAAAAAAATAAAAATATTTTTTTCTTTTTTAAAAAAAATACAAAAAAAATTGAAAAGGAAAATAAAGATTTAATACAACTAATATGCAGTAATCCTTCCTTAAATATAGTTATCCTTAATTATTGATATCAATCCACCCCAAATTCCTCTAACCTTGTTTCTTTTCTCTTATTTTAATGTTTCCATTAAGAGTTTCCATCTTCATACACTACCTTCTTTTTATACACTATTTAGTTGTTCCAGTCACAAATTGGTATCACCTAAATTTATACACTACCTTCTTTGTGAATTTGATTGCAATGAAGAACCACTAAAAACACTCAACAATGGCTACCAATCGCCAAATTAAGACCTTCCAACTGGTAAAGATCCTCCACAGAAGTATGATTATTGCTCCCTTGGGGACTGTTCCATAAATTGGTATCGCCTAAATTTAATATCGCAATCCATAAATATCAATTTATATATCTATTTCATACAAATGTGACATGTAAGAAAACACTTTATAAACTCATTTCATTCAATTTATAATCTTAAGTATATCTTCTTAATTGAATATCACAACCACATTATACTCATTCCATATAAATATAACATGTAATAAACTATTTTATAAACCTTGAATGTAATATTGATATTATACAAGTTTCATACATGAAATAATTCAAAAAATACAAGTTTGTATATTTATTTCATACACTAAAATAAATAATAACGTTTAATATTTGGTGAAAATCGATTTCTATACCAACTTCTGCAATCATTATACTTATTTCATACTGATTTTATACAGAATTCATACATGAAACAGTTTAATAAGTATATATAAGATAATTTTCACTATATTATTCTTATGAAAGATTACCATCTATATTTAAATCCTTATTTATGTTGTCACCAACACAAACTGATTGTTCAATATTTTTTTCTCTAATATTCATTGACATATCTTTTATTGTTATATACAATGAGTATTTAATAAAGAAATTGACAATACTCCTTATATCATATTATTTTTAAAGAAAAAAGGAAAAACAGAAGAAAGAGAATTTCTGATGAAGGAAAACAAATCGTTGGTTGAATAATAATTCACAATGGAACAAATCGTTAGTTGAATATTCCAGGACTTCTACGCGAAGGAGTAGAATCGAATTTTGGTTTAGACATGATTTACAATGGAGAATGAAAAAAACAAATATATCAATTTTATGTTTTTCGGAAAGAAGATGAATATTATCTTAAACCCACTTTTTTTCAATGAAGAAGGTGAATATTATATGAAACCCACTTTTTTTTTTAATCTTGTATTTTCAAGGGACGAATATAAATATTATACGAGTAAGTTAATGGAATCAGAATTTTCAATAATTTTTTTAAAGGTTGAGTATTAGAATGGAGAAAGAGAATATATATTTACCATAATTATCAATACACAATTTAAGGAGAATATTGATTACAACCCTATAAATATGGAACTGATTTTAAATTATATAATTAAAAATAAATTTTAAAAATACAATTAAAATAATATATCTTTTAATAAGTTGCTATAACTTGTAACTAAATTGCTATTAATGCAATTATCTAAAAGTGTTGCTAAAATTTATTATTTTAGATCTAATAATACTATAGGGGATAATTATCTCAAAAACCAAACAGAGGTGGAGTTAGGATTAAGAGTCCGTTGGATAAGATTAAAATCTGATCAAATCAGTTTTTAATCTTCTTTTTAGCTTTTTACGGTATTTGATAAAATTTAAAAGTGCTTAAAAAAAGCTAAAAAAACTGATTAAAAAAAAAATCAAAAAGTGAGAAGTTGGGTACCCCCAACTTTTTGTTTTTTAGATTAAAATTCTTTTAGGTTTGATCAAAACATTTACCTTTTTATTCCTTATATTTTCCTCAAATTCGAACAATATCCTAAACTTGTAGCCCTTAAATATATAGTTTTTTTTTCTCGTTGCTGCTTCGCTTCATCTCTTCCCTCCAATTTCTTTTCATCTTTCTTTTTTGTTTTCATCAAATCCATCATTACACCGGAGATTTGTTCAAATTTTTTATTTTAAAATTAAAAATTATAAATAATTCACCTTATTTATGGTGTTAACAACTTTAAGACATTTAAGTCATTTTAACAACAAAAAATTGTTTAACATCACTTGTTTACCAAACACATCAACAACTTTTTTTCAGTTTCAACACTTTTATTCAAATACTTATCTGCTTAATTTATAAGCACTTATTTTAAGTTTTTGATCACTTAAGCTAAAAAATTATTTTTTTAATCCTACGTGTTAGTAATTAACTTTTTAAATAGATATGAAATACAAAGTTTAAAGGTCAAACCCATCGATAGCCCCTCAAACTTGTCCCTAAAATTCACTTAGATCCCTAAACTAATACATGTACCTATTAAACCCTTAAACCCCCCAACTTAGTTCCAATTGAGCATTTTTTGCCCAATCAGCAGAACGTTCAAGTGTGTGTAATTCACACGTGATGACGTGGCAAAAATGACTAATTAGAAGCTGACGCATGGCATTGTGGGTCCAATAATTATTAAAAATTAATTATAATTTTTTAAAAAAAATAAAATAAAATGGGATCCCCTTCAACATCCTCCACCCCACCCCACTCTCACCCCTACCTCACCCGCTTGTTCTTCTTCTCCATTTCTTGCCATCTTCTCCATCTTCCATTTTTTTTTTAATATCTAATTAATCAATAATAAAAAGAAAAAAAAAAAGCATGTTTTCCACTACCTTCCCCCCCCC
>NC_061117.1:201262117-201309805 GCF_002878395.1 Capsicum annuum | reverse complement strand
CCCCCCCCCCCTCCTCCGGCACGCGACCCCGCTCCATCTTATCATCTTGTTCTTCATTTTTGAAAAAAAAAAAATTCAACATTTTTTTAGAAATCTTATTTCTTTTGCAATCTAATTCATATTTATTGTTATTTTTCTTCTTCTTGTGTTGTGGGTTCCTTAGAATTTAAATTCTTTAATAATATCAATAAAGTAATTTTAGATTCATATCAAGTTAGCCGAAAAAAATGGAGTTCGCCGAAATTAAATTTTATCGTAAAAAATATATCAAATTTGCAAAGAGAAATGTAATATGCTAAAAAGTTCATGACTTTCACTTTATCTTTTTAATTAAAAATTATTAATTGTTAAGAATTTAAAAAGAAAAAAAAAATAGAGATGAAGAGTGAAGAAGATGGCTAAGAATGAAGAAGATGGCTGGGGTCTTTGTGGGGGTGGGGGGTGGGGCGGGAGGTCAAGGGGGGTTGATTTGGGGGCTGGTTTTCTTTTTTCCTTTAAATTAAAATTTGTTATTATTAAAAATATATTAAATAAGTTAAAATGTGATTTTTTTTTACCAAAAAAAAAAAGAAAAATCACCATTTGAGACCCATTCATGCGCTCAAGGAGAGTTCTCTCTTTGTCAAATCAGCATTTTGTGCCTGATAGATACTAAATTTAGCACTTGAGGGATTTGATATGTACAAACCTTAGTTTAGGGGTCTAAGTGAATTTTAGGGACAAGTTTGAGCTCCTATCGATGGGTTTGGCCAAGTTTATAATTACTGAATTATAGGTATATCTGATGCATAAATTGTATTGTTGCTGCGTCAAACTCGGAACAAAATATGTACGCTTCTACTTTCAAGGGGAGTAAGAAAGTAGGAGTAATATTTATCTTGAACAATTGTTTCAAAGGAAAAAGGTAGAATATATCCCTAAACTTTGATAAATGGTATAAATATATATTCTCCGTCATACTTTTTAATTTTTTATTGAAAATGATAGCATCAAAGCAGTAATTCTGGTAAGTTTCGATCCTACGTAATACTTGTATACACTGGCAATGTAATTTTATTTTTTTTTGTGATTTAACTTGTCATTTTTAGTTAATTATTTTTTATGTAAACATTATTGCAGGACTTGTTTATTGTCGGAACAGAAACTTCATATATTACAATTATATGGCCATTATCAAAGTTAATGAAGCACCCAAGTGTTATGGCCAAGGCACAAGCTGAAGTGAGACAAGTCTTCAAAGAAAATGAAAATTTTGACGAAAATAATCCAGACAAGTTGTCATAAAATTTGTGATTAAAGAAACACTAAGGATGCACCCTCCAGATCCTTTGTTAGGACCTAGAGAATTACCTCTTAAAGCTAGAGTAATGATCAATGCATGGACGATTGAAAGAGTCCAAACTTTCAAACCAGAGCGATTTGAAAATATTTCAGTTGATCTTACAGGTAATCACTATTAGTTCATTTCTTTTGGTTCAGGAAGAAGAATGTGTCCAGGAATATCGTTTGGTTTAGTTAACACTGAACGCCCTTTAGCCCAGTTTCTCTACCAATTTGACTGGAAACTCCCCAATAAGGTTAATGCAAATAATTTTCATACTACTGAAACTAGTAGAGTTTTTGCAGCAAGCAAAGATAACCTCTACTAGATTCCCACAAATCACAGGGGGCAAGAATAAACTCTAATAAAATTCTTGAAAGAATAAAAGAAGAACCTACAACATGATATACATTATTTTCTACTTTCCTTAGAATGTATGTGTTCATTTTCTTGTTTAAAGTGTACCCTAAAATGAAGGGTTATGTAAGTGAGACCTTTACTTAGTTCAAAAGATAAGACATGTCATTATTATATTTTACTATTGTGTACAATGTTTAATGAAATTTCTTTTTAAAAATTATTAGCCATAATAATTAGTCTAATTTTGATCAATTACATTCATTTGTAAAGAATCTAAGAATGGAACTTTCAATAGCAAGCCTATGGGCAGTGACTAGGGGAAATGAAGACAACTCAAGTAGGATATCTAACAATTATATAACCAATATCATGGATTGGAATATGCTAACAAAGTTCAAAAATTTACATCTTAAGAAGATTCACTAATATAGCTTAGCTTCATAATTTTTTCAAGGTTACATGACAAAGGATCAAACTAAGATGTTTAGGATTATAAAAGTAGGACTGACTTAAGTCATGAATTACATAACTTTGAATTTTATTGTTTTATACCTCTTTTCTTTTTCACTGTTTCAAACACCTAATTTCTTTTAACCTGATATCGAATTCTTCTTTTAAATCTTTCGTAGAATATTTTGGCCATTGTTTGTGTAAGTTTACTAATATATGCATTTGAATTGGTACTTGATTGTGTGTTAAAAGGGGGCCTGAAAAGAAAAAGGGGCAACAGATATTTGCAAATTATTTTGTAATAATCTAACATATTGATCATTGATTCGTTTGTTCCTTAAAGCACTTCTCGACTTTGATATCAAATCTTTAATCTATGTTTTTCTGTATTCAAGAAGAAGAGATTTGGAGTTACACACGCTTGATAGCAACACCTTGAGACATTTTCAAGGTAGACCATTGTTTGAATTTTAATTGCATCTCTTTCTGAAAATGGAAACAACAAAAGTAATTTAAGAAAGTTAATAGGAAGTTAGCTATCAGTAAACAAAACACGTTCTTTTACTCACAGCGTGTTCTCTCTTTTAGAAAGAAGAATCCGCACATAAAGATGTAACTACAGTGATAGTGTGAGTTCTTTACTCTTGAACGAACTCACTTAGCGTTAGAAGCTTCATAAACGTAATGAAAAGGAAGAAAAATTGGTAAGATTTCAACAAAAAGTGCATTAAAGCTGATGGAAAGGAAGGAAAATTAGTAAGGTTTGAAAAAAAGGCACATTCCATTGATTGTTTTAATTTTCAATTCAAGTTGATATCCACTACTGGCAAGGTGAATAATCCTTCTGAAGATTTCGGTTAGTTCATTACTTTTATTGAAATGAATTATATTCAAGTCAAACATAGTTATCTCCCCTGTAGATCTCTCTCATAGTTCAAAAACTCTAACTTGGCTGATATAATGATAACTACTTACTACTCAGATAGCTAAACGCATTGTTTGAGTATATACGATGCAATATCAATTATGGACCTCAAAATATAAATTTTTAGTATTTTGACGGGTTCACCATGTCAGGAACATTACTAATTTCTGCCGACCTGATGTTTTTTCATGATGAAATCATAGAATGCTCGAAAGTAGGACTCAAGGATTAAGTTCATGGGCGTCAAACTTCCCCCTCAATTGGGTGAGTGCTAGAAATGAGGTGCTTGACTTTGGCTAATAAATAATGTATTTCAACATTTAATTTTTATCGAAGGGTGGAGATAAATGTGTAAATAACTCTTACTCCAATGTGTTGAAATTATAATTTGTGATATTTTTACTAGGTATGTTATTGTTGTAGATGCAAAAATAAAAAGATAAACAAAGTAGTACTTAATGCTATTTCTTGTTTCTTCATTAAGATTCACTTTGACATAGTTTTCCTGACATTTGTCATTGATTTGCTTTATTACATGGACCTGCATCTACTGTCTTTTCATTCTGCAATTTGCCCATTAAAAAGTGCAATATTTAACATTTACAGTTCTTCGCTCTTTCTTGTGTAATTTTATCTGGATATCTAACTGTTCAAGAGCTACTTTTTTACCTGTACCAGCTTGAGAAGCCAATATTGATACTTAGAGATTGGGAATATACATGATAACAAGGAGTGCCATATGCGTTGTAACCACCCGGGAAATGCCAAATGCTTTTTGGTAGCAAATTAAATTAAATAATTATCATTTGAACATTTTACTTAAATATCTTAACACTACTTGATTTTAAATTATACATGATATAGGAGGAAGCTGGTATATTTCAAATATAATTATAAGATTAACACTATGTTATTTTGATGTGATTCACTATATTTCTGTGGCAAGTAATTATCTATTCACATCAATGATTCGGTTTTACGATAAGAATAACTCAAATACAACTGTAATAATTATTCAAGATTCTGGAAATTGATTTATGTAAATGATAATAAACCACAGAAAAATTCTAGTTTGACATCAGTAGGAAATCAAAGTGGTGACAATAGACAGTCCACAAATACTAAAGAGACTAAAGTAGTTGCAACACATAATAGTCTGTTGGATATGCTTACCAGAGGTTTGGAGTCGCGCAGTAAGTACTTATTGCAACTACACGTGCCTTTGTGATTTTTATTATTGATTTGCCAGCTGAAATATAACTGCTTCCTATTTGATTTGTCACAGTTGCTCGATGGGATGATGTGGAAGGTCCTTCCTTGAATGGTGTAGAAGCACAAAATGAAAATTGTGTCACCATCGGGTATATATGGGATGAGTGGAGAGTTTCTTTGTTTATCATGGACATAATTGTGTTTAAAGATCATAACATATGCTCTAAAAGTGCTACATTTTCCCACTTAGTGTTCCTTTTTTCTTGCAGTAGATATTCTTTTAGGGGTAAAGATTTGTATGCGTCTAACCCTCCCTAGACCCCACTTGTGAAATTATACAGAGTATGTCATCATGATTCAAATCATGCTGACAATATTTGATGAAAATATAAAATAAGGCTAGACACTTATGATCCGTCAGTTACATGAATTTCACACATAACAAGAAATTTAATGTATGCTCTTTTTGAATCATCAATTTATAAAGATTCTAAGTTTCTATTTATCAATGCATACAACAACAACATACTCAGTATATTCCCACCAAATGACATCTGGTGAGGGCAAGTGTATGCAGTTCATATCACTACATCAAATGTGAGATAGAGATGTTGTTTTCAATAGACCCCCGGCTCAAAATAAAGCAATCTAAGATACGATAAGAAATAGTAATAGAACAAGGTACAATTGAAATTAACATATTCAATAATACCAAAAGCAAGATACGCATAAAGATTCTAAATTTTCTATGTTGTGCTTTTACTAAGTAGCCGTTTGGCCATGAAAATTACTTTTTTTCGGAGTTGGAGTTGGAGTTGAAGATGAAGCTGGAGTTGGAGTTGTCTTTGACCATGTCTTTTTGAAATTTTTTTTAGACTTTTGAAAAATCATTTTAAAATATGATTTTATGCCCTCAACTTTTAAAAATTATACAAATCACTCAACTACTAATTTACCTACTAACATATAACCAAATGTTGAGAAAATAATTTATATGTCTTCAATTGATAAAATAATTTATATATTCTTAAATTTGTTGATGAAAGTTCTTAAGTACTTTCACTTGAATTAATTATTTTATTGAATTTGATCTTTTTTTAAAAAGTACGGATGAATTATTTCTGAATAGATTAGTGCTAATTTTTTGCTTTTTCTTTATTGATGATATTGATTTTTCTTGAATATTATTGTATCGTACATATGGATCGTTACGTTATGTTTGATATGCGACTTTATTGACCACTTTTTAATAATTTATTAAAATCATAATAGTCATTATATGACATATACAGAAAATTAGAATGGCAAGAAAAAAATATTAAATTTCTCACTTTTAAATAACATAATGTACTAGGCCGTATATTTCTATAATATAGTTCATTCAAAACAAAGTTGATATATTTCCGCCATAGATTGCCATTTATTATTTTTTACTTCACGTTAGTAAATTTTGGTTAAAAGAAGAAAAAGAGATTAAAATATCTGTAACAATTAAAAATGATGTACCATAGAAAAAAATAATAATTTTTTCTTGGTGGTTGGTTGCAATTATAAGAGTGGTTAGTGTAAAAATTTAAAGATTGAGGTTATATGTAATAGTAATGAAAGTTGAAAATAGAAGTGAAAAATTGTGAAAACAACAAAATGTTATAAAACAAGAAAGGATAAAGAAATAGAGTAGAGAGAGAAGAAAGAGTAATTGTTATTTCTCTTGAAGAATGAATTACAATGAAGGAAACCTCTTTTATTTATAGGGAAAAACCTTTTATTTATAGGGAAAAACTAACTTTGGGGTTTGTAACTTTTCCACAAATAGACATTTACAATATATGATAAAGTAGGTATTCACTATATATGGTAAAGTAGACATTCACTATATATGGTATATTTATAAGACTCCCCCTTGAATGTCTAATTGATAGATAATGTGCCTCGTTAAAACCTTACTAAAAAAAATTCAGTGAAAAAAAAATCTAGTGAAGGAAAAAGAGTACACATCTCTAACAATACACATATAGGTTGCCTCATTAAAAACTTTAAAAGAAAAATCCAGTGGGACAAAACCTCGTAAGGAAAAAAGAGTACGGCGTGTATTAACTCCCCAAATGAGAACATCCCGATCTTGTGCACTCTCTTCTTGAAAGTTGCAATTGGAGGAGACTTGGTGAATAAATCAGTCACATTGTCCTTTGAACGAATTTGTTATACGTTAATATCATCATTCTTTTTGTAGCTCATATGAATAGAAAAGTTTTGATGAAGTGTGCTTCGTTCTATCTCCATTGATGAATCCTCCATTAAGATGTGCTATACATGTTGCATTATCTATGTATAAAACTGTGGGTGCATTATCACATTTCACACCACATTTTTCTCGAATGAGATGTATCATGGACCTCAACCATACACATTATCGGCTAGCTTCATGAATAACTATTATCTCATCATGGTTCAATGGAATGGCTAGATAAACTGCTTTGTATATCTTCAAGATATAGCAGTATCCCTACATGTAAATATATAGCTTATTTGAGATCGAGCTTTATACAGGTCAGATAAGTACCCAACATCAACATAACCAACAAGATCGGGACTACAATCTTTAGAGTAAAATAAGTTC
This sequence comes from Capsicum annuum, assembly GCF_002878395.1. Taxonomy (NCBI): domain Eukaryota; kingdom Viridiplantae; phylum Streptophyta; class Magnoliopsida; order Solanales; family Solanaceae; genus Capsicum; species Capsicum annuum. The sequence goes on along the minus strand of NC_061117.1, from coordinate 201,302,917 downwards.
ATATGTTTGATCTCATTTCGATGTCTCTTAGTAGGAGCAAAACTATACCTTGCTAATAAATTGACCGAAAAGGCTATGTCATGCTTTGTAGTATTTGCAAAATACATTAGTGCACCAATTGCACTAAGATGTGATACTTCATAACAAAGGAGTTCCTCATTTTTTTCTTGAGGTCGGAATAAACCCTTATTCAATTATGCATGTTTCTCATTTAAGCAAATATTCTATTGCTTTTGAAAGCTCTCCAAGAGTTTCAATAATTTTCAAACTATAAGCTTATACAATATAAGGATTCTAAATAAATTTTTTAGAAACTTTTATATGCTTCAAGCATTTTGAATCCTTAGAAAGTTTTCATTTAAATTTTGTCAAGTGAAAATATTCAACATTTCATGAGTGACATCTTCAAGTGTTTGGATTGCAAATCAAATAAGTTTTCACTTACCAAGATGCACCCTTTCATGTCACTTGATAAATGTTTCTACGTCAGTATGCTTAAATAAACGTAGAATTCAGATCTTCATAATCTTTTACAATATTGCGCCAATATTGTATCAAAGATATCATTGAGGATATATCATTTCGTATTGATTCACAGTACGACATAACATTTTGAGATCTCATCACTTCATTATTTTAAGGTACCTAAACCTCTCATAAGGTTTCATGAAGTGTTATGTCGTAGGTTATTCAAGAGCACATTACCTTCTTATTATGATTATTTACTCCTTATCCTTTTTAAGGATTGTTTCATTTGAAATCGATTAGTCTATCATGCTTCATGCATGTGTAGACCTTGTCCTTTATGAACACAAAATAGGAGCACTTATAGCTTAAATATGAGATGCGTTCGACATTCGACTTGAATTATCTTATTAATGAGGATCTGATGATAATTTCTAACATATTTCATAGCTGCTTATAATCTCCCCCTATGTTAGAAAAACTAACATACCTCCTCCATCCTTGTGCATCATGGTATATTCATTAATCGTATATAGTACATAAAAACTTTTAAATGAAATAGTTGGTTCCTGACCTTCAACCAATTGAGAGGGAAGAAATAATAATAATTTATTAGTCTAATGCATACAAGTGTTATTGTATGCAACATATCATATTTTAGACCAACACATGAAGCTTTGTTCTTATCAACAATGATTTAGCTATTTATTGAAGGCATTCAATGTCAAACCATTTTCATCAAGATGAATTGTCTTGATTGCACAATTTGAAAGTTATGCTCTTAACTCTATTTTATTGAGCAAGCACCTTTATGAATGTCAAACTACAAGTTGACAATAAATGTACACGTGATTATCTTATTGATGCATCTTTTCAACATATCACATGAAAGGTGAACAAGTCCTTATTCACCTTTTATATTTTTCAGATTTTGAGGGATCCAATCCAATAATTAGTTGGTCCAACCAACTTATCATAAGAACAAACAACATGAATAATTCTTGGAGAATTTTCTAATTCTTTATTACATGTTCAATACTGAATATGCACATCTTCGGGATGTCATAATCATTTATGTCAACTTATCAGCTTTTATTCTAGCAAACTCCAAGTTTACCATGACATGTACCTTTTTACATTAGTAAATTTTAGATTTACTACTACATGAATAAATTTCAGATTTACTACTTTAGAAGTAGATTTCAAAATAACTTTTCTCAGTTATTCTGCCTCATTCAGAGGTGAGTTGTGAAGCCATCACAATCAAGTTCACGTTCGTTGATAAGCTTCACTAAATATCATCACATTCACCCAGGGAATGAATCTATGCTTATAGCAATTAAAATTTTCATTCCCATGAACAAAATATGATCGTATCTTAAGTCTATCAAATTGATAACTTATAACTTCTTTTATGATATTGCTACTTCAGGAGCAAATCGAGGCATACATATGATCTAGAGAATTTTTCTCTAACATATCTTATGATCATAATATACGTGTGAAAATATCATCACTTTTGATGGTCATTATCATATTGTCCCTCCATGAATATATTCATGCATTAAATCACTTGTATTCTTTCAAACATATTATTCACTGCTATCATATACACTTAAAAAATTAAGTTGTCATATTTCAGACTTATCATATATTGCTACCACATTCACTTCATGGAATGGAACATATTCAATGGGCCATATTTCATGACTTTTCATTAAAAATATATTATTTTGCCTTACCCATTATAATATCATCAATATGGTGCATTGAGATTCAAACTCAACGTCTTACTCATATAAAGGCGTCTTAGGCATAAATTGATGGGACTTAAACCCAACATATTATCATCCCTTTTGATAATATTGTTCTTGAGGAATAAATTTAAAACATAAATGGTTCCAAACCAATTATTTTTTCTCAAATCCAACAATAATTATATTATTAGTAATAAAAGACAGTTAATATAAGGAATTACTAACCTTGAAATTACGTTTAGATTTATAATCTCATCTTGTTTGGCAGAGTCTCATGCTGATAACGTGTTATAAAACAAGAAAGAATAAAGAAGAAAAGTAGAGAAGGAAGAGAGAGTAATTGTTATTTCTCTTGAGGATTGAATTACAATGAAGGAAAACCCTTTATTTATAAGGAAAAACTAACCTTGAAGTTTGTAACTTTTCCATAAATAGACATACACAATATATGGTAAAGTAGGTATTCACTATATATGTTAAAGTAGACATTCACTAAATATGGTATATTTATAACAAAAAAGTTGTTTTCACTTTTTGAAATCCAACTCCGGAATAATTTTTTGAATTTTCAGGACCAAACACCACAATTTCTGGAAAAGTAAAAAAAGTGAAAAAAAAAAAATCAGAAAAAAGGAAAAAAAATTTATGGCCAAACGGGCCCTAAATTTGTATGAAAAGTATAGTATCTATTCAGAAAATATGAATGATCACTAATTTTCATTTTATTGGAAATTAATGAATTTTCTCTTCAGTAAAAGAACCGCTTAATTTAATTAAGACTATTATGAATTCACTTTTTTTTTAAAATTAATTTAATAAACTATAAAAAATGCCAGTAAATTTATTTAAGTATCAACAAATTTACAAAAAGAAGACAAATGAGATATTTTTGGTGATATTTAAACATAATTGAATACTTTTTAAATTAAATTATTTAAAATTATGAATACTCGGACAAATTTTGGTGAATTTCTTAGAACCATCCATGTTTTCATTCTCATAAACTCCATTTTTAAAAAGGTACTAGTAAAAATGAGTGCCTGTACTCCGACTCTCGTCTTTTTCAAAGAAATCAGAAGCAATGAATGAAAGGTTATTTTTTATTTCTACGGATAATATACCTAAAAAACCATTGGCTGTAGAGCCCACGGTAGCCAAAAAAAACCACTGGCTCATCACTTTCTATATATTAGCCTTAGCAGTTAGCCCCAAAACTCAAACTTATCCTACTAGCAATCAAAAGATCAAAGAACAAAGCCAGGAAAAAGTAGTAACATTTTAGAAGACATTTAAAATCAAAATGAGTTCAAGCAGGAGAGCGTGGATAGTAGCAGCAAGTATTGGAGCTGTTGAAGCCTTAAAAGATCAAGTTGGTTTGTGCAGATGGAATTACCCATTAAGGTGTGTGGCACAACACACAAAGAATAACATAAGGTCTTACTCTCAAGCCAAGAAACTTTCTTCATCACTAATTGCAAACAAGGCAGAACAATCTGAAGAATCTTTGAGGAAAGTTATGTACTTGAGCTGTTGGGGTCCCAACTAATCATTTTCAAGATATATATATATATATATCTTCATGGTCATTTTGCAGACCTGAAGATTTCAAGCCGGAATAGCATATAGAAAAATATAGTGCTATGATTGTAAATAAATAGGACTGTATTTTGAAACTTTCGCAAGTTAAATGAAAAACTGCAATATATATGTGGTGTTGATGTTTCGATAATTTGTTCTAATGACCAATCAGCTACTCCAATGAAGTTTGAAATAGAATCTTTCATAAAACAGATGTTGTCTCTGTTGATCTTGGTGTAAAATTAAGATGGAACAGCATCTCGAAAGATCAATACCAACAAATTAAATGATGAAGAGTACTGTAGGATGAAAAGGTATATTGTAGGCTGTAGCCTTCAAACACATATTTTGCATTCTTAACATAGTCAAAAAAATTCGCCACGTAGGTTTCTAGTAAATAGCCTTTACTTTATACTTCCAAGTAAGTTTTTTCTTTAGGACAACACCCACTTTTCTTCCAATTTCTTTCAAGTGGATCAGAACAGATTTCAAAGTCAAATAGTTTATTTATTGCATCCTATATAATTTCTTGATAGACTAAGATTTCTATCAAAGAATCCCCCCCCCCCCCCACCCTAATCTTTGCCTGCTATTTCTTTCAAATAAGGTAACGTGACGTTGCCTTTTGTTTTCTTACAGTATCAGATCTGAAGATGAATTGGCGAGGAAATGGTGAGGAGGGAATGTCATATGGTTAACTACGGAAAGAGATTATATGCTAAGTTGTATGGCTGTATGAGGCGTAGTGACCACTGACCAGTCAAGAAAAATTATAGACTTTATATTAAGAAGATGTAAGTTACCGAAATGAACATTGGAGATAAATGTGTGGATGTATCGATACAAAAGATAATAGTAACAATGAGGATTGAGTTGATTTGTACTTGTGAAAATCAATGAGAAAAATAAGATTGAGTTGATTTCGACATCCAAAAATCAAGAGATGAACAGTGAAGTTGTGAGATGTTCGATAGGATGAGTATGATGAGTGGTCTATTATGGTGGATTATTGAGATTAAAATTTTGAAAAATTACATAAAAGTAGCATGTTTAAAATTACAATTATAATAAATAGCAATACTTTTGTAAAATTACACAACACTTTATAACAAGAAGGAGTAGCATTATTTTACCCATTAACTAGGCAAGTTTAATCTCCCTACTTTATATTTTTTTATTTTCACTCTACTATTTCACCTCTCAAAAAATATAGTCATATCTTTTATTTTATTTTTTTCATATTATTTTTTTATGATTTTATTTTATTTTTTTATTTTATTTTTATTTTTATATTTTCACTTTATTTTCTCTCTTCTATTTTTTTTTTTTTTCATATTTGAAGATAATTATCTCTATGATCTTCAAGATTTCAAAATAAAACATCATTACTGTCTTTCATTCTCTTATATCTCTACCTTTTTTTCATTTTATTTTTTATCATTTTATTTTTTATTTTGATTTCTTTTTTCTTTATAATTTTTTTCTTTCCACTTTATTTTCTCTCGTCTATTTCTCTTTTTTTTTTTCCTTTCTCATATCTTTTTTTTCTATTTTCGTTTTCTTCTTCTTTTTTCTATTTTATTTTGTTTCTTTTTTTCTTTTATTTTTACACTTCTATTTCTTTTTCACTTCTCTTTTTTTTTTTCATGTTTTTCTTTTTATATTTTTTTTTCATGTTTTTACATTTCTATCTCTAACTTTTATTTTGAAAAGACAAGTATGTATATCACATACACATATTCAAAAAAAACATACAAAATACATAGCCATACAGATATGGATATGCATTTACAGTACAAAACATACATATGTATTTACAAAATACATCATATTCATATTAAACAATAACAAACATAACTATACTATATATCTTCATATGTATTTGCGAAATATAAAGGTGATTCATATAAAATAAGAATATACATATGGATCATGTATGTATTCTGTAAATATATATGCAGAGCTATATGTATTTTATACGGTGTTAGATTTGTCTTTGAACTGTACATACTATGTTATTTTATAGGATAATATATGCACTTAATTGTTTTCTTTTAGTGTATAAGATATGAATCATGTATTTTTTTATTACCTATATATATATATATATATAAATTAGCATTTTTGATATAAAAATTTTGTGTCATATATGTTTATATATACGTGTGAGTCAGATACGTATTTCTGTAAATACATACACATGTTTTTTTACCGTAAATACGTATGCAGATCTGTATGTCTATTTATTTTGTATATTTTTTTGAATATGTATATATGATATAGATAGCTGTCTTTTAAAAATAAAAGATAGAGATAGGAGAGTAGAAAAGCAAATAGAAAAAAAAAACAAAAAAACAAAAAGAAAAAAGAAAAAAGAAAAAAAATAAGAAAGAGAAATAGAAACTAGAAATAGAAGTGTAAAAACAAAAGCGAATTTTATTTTTTAAAAAAAGAAGAAGAAAACGAAAAAAATATGAGAAAGCAAAAAAAAAAAAGGAAAGGGAAAAAAGAAATAAATAAACAAACAAATGAAAAATGAAAAAAGAAGAGAAGTAGAAGAGAGAAAATAAAGTGATAAGAAAAAAATGGAAAAGAAAAAGAAAAAGAAATTAAAATAAAAAAAGATAAAAAAATGAAAAAACTAAAAAGAAAAAATAGTTAGAGATAAAAGAGAATGATATTTTGAAATTTTGAAGATCATGGAAATAATAATCTTCATAGTTGAGTTTGATTTGAAAAAGTAATCTACTAATTTAAATATGAGTAATTTATGAAAATTTAATTAGATGGGTAATTATTCCTTATTTAACTCAACTAATTTGAGTAAAACAAGAGCAGTAAATCTTATTGTGTATGTATTTGTATAACAACAGTTTACTTAAATACAAAATACAATTTTCTATTTTTTGTAATTATGAAACTGTTGTTATAAAAGTTACAATTAAGACTCTATAGTTGCTATATTTTGAAATTTTCTCAAAAATTTAATGAGGTGTCATGTAAAGTTAATAATTGTAAATGAAGACGGTGAGTCATATTAAGAAAGCATTAAACTGAATATGATTAGACCAACTAATCTACATATTGAAAATTAAATAAAAAAATTATAAAATATATTGGAGAATGTGTTAGGGTTTTTGTCCTAATTTTCTTACCAAAATTAAGTTTTACTTATTCTTGGAAGGAAAATAAAAGTAACCATAATTACTTTTATTTTTCCTTAAAAGGAAAGTATAAAACTTTTCCATATTTGACAACCCTCTTTCTTGGAGGAAAGGTTTTGGAACTCTATAAATAGAAGATTCCCTTCTCATATCATAAAATAGTAGTATCCATAATGTAGTCTTTTAAGAGTCTTTGTTTAGGGGGAGATTTTCTCTCAGTAGGTTTTTAAGTTTCTTCAATATATTTTTAATATGTAGGTCGTTTGACCAAATCATATTAATAACATGTTTTTAGTATTTGTTTTTCGTTGTTATCTGATTTACCGTCTATATGGTTTGCAAACTATAAGCTTCCGCATGACGCCCTCTCGATTTTGAACCCAACAAGTGGTATCAGAGCCTATGGTTCAATGATTCAATGGTGAGGTGAGACGAGATTAAACAGGTTTAAAGCGGTTTCAAAAACATGCTGCAACAACTTGGCGGTGATGAAGTTTTTGTCAAAAAAAAAATAAAAAAAACTACATGTGGAGATAAAGTTTCAAACAAAATTTCAACAATTTTGCTGCTAATCCATCTTTAAAACCAAAATCAATTTTTAACCCATGTTTATGGGCTTCAACTTTCAATTCCTGCTTACATTTATGCTAAAATTTCTTTCAACTCGTGCATTTACTTTTAACGCAAGAGCTCCACTATTAATCTATGATCACTTTTAATGCACAAAGCTTCACTTTCAACCCTGTTATTTATAACATGGGGATCCAATAATATTAACTCATGCTTTTATTTTCAATGCATAGGGCTTTAATTTTCAACCAATATCAACTTTTAATCATGGTAAGCAGCAATGATGTATGAAAATCGTTGATATATGAAGATCGTGTGAAGAAAGAAGATGAAGTCAAGAAAATCAAGTAAAAAAGGGAAGATTTATTAGGGTTTTTTGCCCTGATTTTCTTACCAAAATTAAGTTTTACTTATTCTTGGAAGCAAAATAAAAGTAACCATAATTACTTTTATTTTTCCTAAAAGGAAAATACAGAATATTTTCATATTTGGCAAACCTCTTTCTTGGAGGAAAAGTTTTGGAACTCTATAAATAGAAGACCCCCTTCTCATATCATAAAATAGTAGCATCCACAATGTTGTCCTTTAAGAGTCTTTGTTTAGCGGGAGATTTTCTCCCAATAGATTTTTAAGTATCTTCAATATTATTTTTAATATGTAGGTCTTTAACCAAATCATATTAATAACATGTTTTTAGTATTTGTTTTTCATTGTTATCTGATTTATCGTCTATATGGTTTGCACACTATAGCTTCCGCATGACTCTCTCGATTTCGAACCCAACAGAATGATCTCTTTCTAAATAAGACACAATAAATGACTATATCGCACATGTTGGTGTGTTATGATATGAAAATATGAAATTGTAATTTATAGATCAGAGGTCCAAATTTTTTTATTCAAGAAAAAAATATCCAAATATAGAAGAAAATTTATAATTTTCTTACAGGAAAAGTAAAAGCAAATATGATAATATTTTGATTTTCCTTCAAAAGAAAAGTAAAACTCAAATGTGATAAAAAAAATTAGGACAAAAAACCTAACAAGATAAAGAAAGCAAGATTAAAATGATTTAGACAAATGCAAAAGGAAAAATGCAATGAATCATGTTACAAGATATTTTGACAGCACTTGTAAGAAAAATTTCTCGAATATTTAGTTTTAAATAAATAATTCATGAAAAGTGACATATTTGTTACCATGTAGTGTACATATATGAATGTGATGAACGCTATTCTTAGTAAATTTTGACACAGTAAAAATGTATACAAGAAAAAAGATACGTGGTTGTTTAGTTTTAGTATTGACACAGTAAAAATATATCCAGAAGAAAAGGTAAGAAATAACAGATATAATCTAATTTAGATATTTGTAACATGCATTGTACACGTATGGTGTTCGCTTACTTTTAGTAAATTTTTTACACTAAAGTTCATCTTGGTATAACTACTATGACTATACATAATTTCATGCGATTACGCTCTGCTACTGATAAAGACTTTAACTATTATGCTAACGAAGACATCATCACAGAGATCATAGAAGGAGATGAGCCTTCTGATATACCTTCTGAAATACAAGACAGATCTTCTACTAGTATGAAGACATTGCGTAGTAAAATTAGGGATGGAATCGTTAAGAATTTTTACGATGTATGAAGGACTAATTATTTTAAAATAAATTTTCTCTATAAAATAATTTAGGAGTAAAAGTCTATTGATACATGTCCTTTTTGGTCATTTGTCTCAAAAAAATATTTCTTGAAAAAAGATTATCCAAACACAATCTATTTATCAAAAGTATTTTTCAAATGAATTTATCAAATACAAATTATTATTTTTTCTAAAGCATTTTTCTGAAAATTAATTTATAAAAGTGTTTCTCAAATAAGCAGTTTTGTAACAGTAATCCCAAACGCGCTCTTAATGTCATGATTAATTACCACAATAAAATGAATGTTAATAATAGCTTGTTGAAATACACGGGGTAAAAATAATAGTTCGGAGTTTAGAAGAAATTACAGATACTATTATAGAAAACATTGTTGATGATGAAGTTAAAGACGATACAATACTCTTTGAACCATTTATGCGTAAGGAACCACTCATCGACTAGAACTCTTCACATTTTTTTGATGCAAGTTCTAGAAGATAATATCAGAACTTTTGGATGCAATAAGAAAAGTCACAGATGAGCTACAAATAGATTTAAATTTTAACAAAAAGTAAAAAAATTATAATCATATTTCACTAAATTGTCTTAGATATTTTTATTATTTTAAGAAATTATTAACTTCTAATATTAATGGGGCCATATATTTATACAGAGATCTTTCAAAAATATATTATCTTATTGAAATCAGTAATTTTTTTTCCGCTTGTCTAAGTTAGGATCAAAGAAAAATATTATCTTATAGAGTTTATTAATTTCTTGAGTATTAACTTATAGAGATTTTACGATAGTTTCTTATTTTTAATACCTGCTACGATTTGTTTTTTGTGTTTTAATCATTGCATTATTTTGTTACTACAATTCGATTTTCCAAATTCTCATTACTAACTACTCTCTCTAATTCTTTTTATAACGAGGTTAAGTTAGATTACGCATAAAATTGAGATTTAGCTCCTCTCCATTTCTCTTATCTCCACTTTCCCCAAGTTCCTATTTAGATTTGTGACACCCATGCTACTTAAATATCAAAGGTCTAGATTAATTAATTTTCTTAACTAAAGAAGTATACTAATTAACCATGATTAAAAGAAGAGATGTTGGTACTTAAGTTTTTCAATTTTGATAAGAAAATATCCATTTTTTAAAATTTTGATATAGAATGAAATTATTTCAATTAAACAACATTAAACTTTTGATATAAATTGATTTCTTCCATAATTTTATTACAATGAGTTACAACTTACTGTTCAGACCTGAAAACAACTTTTCTTTTTCAAGAAAAAATATTCTACCTATTTTTTGAAAAAGTTTATGTAACAAAAAAAATTATTTTATATTTCTTTGTCATTTTTGATGGCAAAGTACTTTTCAATACTTTTTATTTAATATCTAAATGGTGGAACTTTTATTATATGATTTATAATTTGTTTTTCATCGTAAACTAACTTATTTAAATGTTCATTTGAATTGACAGAAAATTAGTCTACAAAGAAATTAAAAAAAAGTTATGAATAGAAAAAACAAGTTATGTATAACTAACGAAAATGATTTATTGTGGTGCTAAAAAATTATGTGATATTTTTTTTTTTAAAAGCTAAAATGGGATAAACTTAAAGAGACTTAAATGGCAGTAGTATATGATTGAAGTATTTGATTACTTAAAAATCTATATCGTTAATATTTAAATAAAGATAAGTGCCATAAATTTAAGAGACAACTTAAAAAAAATGGAGAGATGAGAAATGGAAAGGAGCCAGATCCATAAAATTGTATTGTGGCTCCGTCGAACTCGGAACAAATTATGGACGCCTCTACTTTCAAGGGGAGTAATATTTATCTTGAACAATTGTTTCAATATCTTCAGAATTTTCTTTCACACACACATAAAAGAAAGATGAAATCGCTTCATATATTGAAATGAAAATGATTAGGAGGTTGGCAACTTTAATAAGCTTGAAAAATAAAAATGCCCTTTTTCTATCGACTTTATATACTCATCTATAAACCATTTTTGATGTATGATGGATAAAAGATTCCAAATTTTCTATGTTAAGTTTTTACTAAATTTGTATGAAAATTTATTTTATTTTTAAAAATATTAATGATCACTAACATTCATTTTATTACACGAAATTACTGAGTTATCTTTTGCAATACAAAACACTTTATTTTAATTAAGACTATTAAAAAATGTAGTAAATTATTATTTTAACAAAAAAATCACTCGATTTTATGTAAGTATCAAGAAATTTACCAAAAGAAGACAAATAAAATTTTTATGTGCTATTTAAACAAAATTAAATAATTTTAATAAATGAGTTAGCTATGAATATGGACAAATCTAATGAATTTCTTAAGATCAGTTAGACATGCTCCAACACTTGTCTTTTTGTAAACGCCAAACCTATCGATAGCCCTTCAAACTTGTCCCTAAAATTTATTTAGCTCCCTAAATCAAAGTTTGTACCTATTAAACCCCTAAATTCCCTAATTTGATTCCAATTGAGCATTTTTTGCTCACATGGCACTGCACGTGCATTGCACTTCGGGAAGCACGTGAGGTGCTTTTTTTAAATTAAATTACGAATAGAAATGTGCCAAGTGACACTGAGGGCCCCAAAAAATATTAATTAAAAAATTTATATTTAAATTATTTTATTAATAGAATTTTAAATTATTATAATTTCTTAATTTTTTTTTATAAAAAGCACCCCACCCCCCTATGTCATCTTCTTCACAGCACCCCACCCCCACCCCGCGTCTTCATCGTCTCAACCTCACCCCACCCCTATGTCTTCGCCGTCACCCCCCACCCCCACCCCACCCCACCCTACCCCACATCTTCATGAACAAATTCTTTTTAATCCATCATAATTATTTCTATTTCTTGAAAAATTCAACAAGAGTCACTTTTTTTCCTCCATTAGTATCACTATTTCTTGAAAAATTACAACAAATTTCAGTAAAGATCACTTTTTTCTCCAAGAAAGATCACTTTTATCTCCATTTTTTTTTCCTCCACAAGAAAGATCACTTATTTTTTCCATTAATATCACCATTTCAATAAAAATGACTTTTTTATAGACCCCTTTTGAATTCTTGGAGTAGATTTAAACAAAAAATTTGTATGTGTATTTTTGAGGATCATGGAGAAGCAAGATTCACTTTAATGGAGAAGAAAAGGAAGGGGGAGGGGGATGATTAACGCTGGGGAAGGTGGGGGCTGGGGAGCGGGGCTGGGCTGGGGAAGGTGGGGGTTTCTAAAAGATTTTATAATTTTTTTTTAATAATTAGTTTTTAATTTTTATTTTATAAATAATTTTATAATTATTTTTTAATAATTTGGATCCTCAAGCCATTTTTTATTTTCATTTTTTAAAAAATTTTATAATATATTTTTAATAATCAACTTTTTATTTTTATTTTTTAAATAATTTTATAATCTATTTTTAAAAATTATTTTTTTATATTTATATTTTAAATAATTTTATAATTATTTTTTAGTAATTGAAATCCTCAATGCAATTTTTTATTTTTATTTTTTAAAAATTTTATGATTTCTTTTAAATAATCAATTTTTTTTATCAATAAGTTTTTTATTTTTATTTTTTAAATAATTTTATAATTATTTTTTAATAATTGGAATCCTCAATGCAATTTTTTATTTTTATTTTTTAATAATTTGTTTTTTTTAAAATTTATTTTTAATAATCAATTTTTTATTTTTAGTTTTTGAATAATTATATAATTAATTTTTAATAATTATTGGACCCATAATGCCACGTGACAACTTCCAATTAGTCCTTTTTACCACATTAGCGCGTGTGTGCAACATACATTTTGAGCTTTTAGCTGATTGGGCAACAAATGCCCAATTGAAACCAAATTGAGAGTTTAGGAATTTAATAGGTATATACCTTAGTTTAGGAGATTAATTGAATTTTAGGGATAAGTATGAGTAGCTATCGATGAGTTTGAACTTTTGTAAGAAATCAGAAGCATTGAATGTGTTGGTATTCTTTATTTCAAGGATAAAATAACTAGTAAACCATTGGCTATAGAGTCCACAGTAGCCAAAAACCACTGGCTCATCACTTTTAGCTACTCTAAATTCTCTTTATCTAATTCATTTTTCACTGCCTATATATTCTACCTTAGCTACAAACTCCAAATATTATTAAATCTACTTAGCAATCAAAAGAGCCAGAAAACCAAAAACAAAGAAAACGAGAGTTACTTTTGAGAAGAAATTAAGTCAAAATGAGTTCAAGCAGGAAAGCATGGATAGTAGCAGCAAGCAGGAAAGCATGGATAGTAGCAGCAAGTATTGGAGCTGTTGAAGCCTTAAAAGATCAAGTTGGTTTGTGCAGATGGAATTACCCATTGAGGTCTTTGGCACAACACACAAAGAATAACATGAGATCTTACTCTCAAGCCAAGAAACTTTCTTCATCCCTAATTGCAAACAAGGCAGAACATTCTGAAGAATCATTAAGGACAATTATGTATTTGAGCTGTTGGGGTCCAAATTGATGTTTTTTTTTTCTAGATAACTTCATGGTCATTTATGCAGAGCTGACGATCCCAAGTTGGAAAGGCATATAGAAAAATGTAGTAATACTATGATTGTAAATAGGACTTAATGATGTATTGAGAAAGTGCAATATATACAGTGTTGATGTTTAATTTCGATGACTTGGTGTTCTAATGACAAATCAGCTATTATTTTGCACTGAACTTCTTGCATGCTTGAAGGCAATTATTATAAATGGTTACCAAGGTCTGAAATACATAAATGAAATTAGAAATAGAATCTTTCATGAAGCAGAAGTACTTGTCTCTATTGATCTTGATGTTAATTGTTCACTAAAGATTGAAGCACCTCAAAAGATCAGTACAAATAAATTAAATGACAGTACTGGAGGATGAATAAGTAAATTGATGATTTCAATTTTCAAGCACATTTATGCATTCTTAATATAAAGTTAGTATAAAAAGTTTGCCCGGCAGATTACTTGTAAATAGCCTGCCTTGACCTAGAGAAATTTTTTCTTTTGGATTTATCCCTCTTTTGTCTCCGATTTCATTCAGTTGGATCAGAATAGATTTTCAACTCCAATAGTTTTTTTAATTGCATTCTGTATGATTTCTTAACAGTATAAAGTTTCTGCCACATTATTTTATTGTTAGTAATTTTTTTCCGGAATGTTATGTATTATTTTCTTTATTAATTGACACATTTTTTACGAGTAATGTGTGCATGGCTTTCACTTTCCATTCTTTACTTATGAAATTGCATCGCTTTTACTTTCCATTGTCTACTTATGAAATTGCATCATATATGATATTCATATGGTCGAAAAGAGATGCTATGCAACAACATTTATGTTCAATTGTGCGACATTGAGAAAGTCACTCAAAGATATACTTCCTTTATTTTAATTTATTTACTTATTAAACTTTGAAAAATTTAATCTTATAATTTTAAATTAAAAATATTTTAAATATATATTAATAAATCCGTCTAAAAAATTAGAGTAAAAATGTTCTGGAAAAGAATTTTTTAAAATAAATTAAATAAAAAATAATACAAGTAAATTTAAAAAAATGGGTGGTTTCATTTTGATTATCCTTTCCCATGGTTTGGGCGCAGGTGGAATTTCTTTAATCTCGCTAACCCGCGTGCAACCTTGTGCATTTGAGAACATGTCACTCCAAAAATCAGTGTGCTCTTTTCAAGTTGCAACTGATCCCTCCACGTAGTAATAATTGAAAAGTGCCAACTCCAATTATTGAGCATACACCTCACACCAAAATTGGAAAACCATGTTCCAAAACCACAGGCAACACAGCCAAAAGCCACTAGTTTTATTGAGCACCGGGTTACCTATATATAACAAATAGATATACAATCATCCATCATATCCCAATTAATTGAATCCAACCAACACAAAAACCAAGTCATTCTAAAGCATTAGCCTTCAAGATTGAAAAATGAGTTCAACAAGCAGAGCATGGATAGCAGCAACTAGCGTGGGAGTAGTAGAGGCACTAAAAGATCAAGGACTTTGTAGATGGAATTACTCTATTAGATCCATAAATCAGCATGTCAAGAACAATATAAGGTCATATTCACAAGCCAAAAAGATGTCTTCCCAATCTTCTTCTTTGATTTCTACAAAAAGTGAAATGAAGGAGAAAGCAAAGCAGTCTGAAGAGTCTCTTAGGAAAGTCATGTACTTGAGCTGTTGGGGTCCCAATTGAATTCCAACACTTAAATTTCTGCTATTTTTATGTACATATATGTTCTTTTGAGAATGAAAGAGCAACTTCTATAGTTTTGAGGCTTAATTGCCTTGTCAATATTAATACAACTTTTCCAGTACGTCCACATTGATCTTGGCTCAGTTCTCTGATAAATGAGAAATGCGAAATTTGTAGTTTTGACGTTTCTATCATTTTATCATGGTTAACTTCGATTCATATGTCTAAAATTAAATGGCAAAGGTTTAAATTTATATCTGAATTATATGAAATAGAATAAATTTGTCCTCTATTGATATTTGGGATTAATATGTCTTCACTATTTTAAAATGGACTCTATTTATTTTTATTTTCAAATGAAGGCTGTGTCGAGGTTTTTGTCTTCATTTTCTTACCAAAAATAAATTATACTTTTCTTAAAAGCAAAATAAAAGTAATATCATAATTACTTTTCTTTTTCTTAAACGAAAATATAAAACTTTTTCATCTCTGTGAAAGGTTTTGAAACTTTATAAATAGAAAAACCCTTCTCATACTATAATACAATAACCATTCACAATGTACTCTTTAAAGAGTCTTTGTTTAGGGAATTTCTCCCACGTACGATCGTGTCGGGTGAGCAACAGTTTAATGTTTTTTGATATTTAGATTTTCTTGTCGTCTTGTTTTATCATTTCATAGTCTGCAACTAGTAGCTTCCACACGACGCCCTCTCGATTTCGAACCCAACAAGTGACATCAGAGTCCACGATTCAATGATTCGATGGTCCAATTGTTGAACAAAATTGCAATCAATTTGATGATAATAAAGATATATGTCCAAAAGCTACTTATGAAGACAATTGTTAATCATATTTTCAATAATCCCGTTGTTACATATTTGAAAATAATTCAAAACTTACTTTTAACTCTACAAAAGACTCCAATATTTTTAATCCGAAAGGGTTAATATATTTTTTAACCCAAAATCTCCATTTTTAAGCATGTCAAACAGCAGTGATGAAGGCTATGTGACAAAACAAAGATAAGAAGGTAGATCAAGTGAAAGAAAATCAAGTTAAAAAAAAAGAGATTTGTTAGAATTTTTGCCCTAATTTTCTTACTAAAATAAGTTATATTTTTCTTGAAAGTAAAATAAAAGTAATACCATAATTACTTTTACTTTTCCTTATAGAAAAATATAAAACTTTTCTATATTTGGCTAAACTCTTTCTTGAAGGAAATATTTTGGAACTCTATATGTAGAAGATCCCCTTCTCATACAATAACACAATAAATATTCACAATGTAGTCTTTGAAGAGTATTTGTTTAGGGAGAGATTTCTCTCAATGGGTTTAATATTTTTCGATATTAAGTTTTATAATATATAGGCCGATTGGTCAAAATATATAATAATTTAATATTTTTTAGTATTATTTTCTTTGTCATCTTGATTTATCGTTTCAAAATTTGCAACTAGTAACTTTCGCATGACGTCCTCTCGATTTCGAATCCAACATGCAGCTCAGTATCCGATGTTGTCATGTATAGAAGTGGCAAAGGAGAAGTAAGAAATTATTAAATACTCAAAATTAAATTAGGGGAGAAGGCTAAATATTTTACTGAATCATGCAAAAAAAAAAAAATTATTCATTAGAGGCCACGCGGTCTACCTTGATTCTATAATAAAACCATCAATCTACGAAGAAACAATTGGTTCTAAGTCTTCAATTTTGTCTAAAGATATTTTTTAATAGTATATAGTAATATATTTCTACCACTTCAACTTATATAATATAGGTGGATCAGATATGAAAATTAAAAAATATAAAAAATTTGTAATATTTTAAAGTATTTTTAAATAGAAAAATATTATTATGAATTTTTGTCAAATATGTAGAATTCAACATGACCAAAATATTAATAGCGTCCTTAAATAATTTCAAAAATTATCATTTTTAAGAACTGACTAAAAATATATGTGATATAAATTGGGAGAGCGAAGTATGATTTATCTCAATCAACACATGACTATTTAAAAGAAGGCGAAATTCATCGACATGTAATTAAACTTGGCACAATTTTTTACTTGGACATCTAAAATAGATGAGAAAATTGAAGGAAAGTTGTCACTTAAGTCTTGAATGAAGGATTGATGGCATTGACCAACTTAAAGGGTCAAACATAATTAGAAAACTTGATTAAGTTAATTGTGAACTTGATTAATATTTTCAAAACTTTCTAATACTTTTAAAAATACAAATCAACCCATACCCCTCTCATTTCTAAATCAACCATCTCTCCCCCCCCCTCTCTCTCTCGATAGTTTCTCCCAACGAACAACTCTTCAAATTTCTCTTTTCAATCGCCGGCGACTTCAACCTCCGGCGACACATAGTTGGGCTTCGAGTTTCTTTTCGACTTCAACCGTCAATCGACGTGATAGCCTTGATCTCCAGCCACCACAACTTTGAATTTTTCACCGTCCCTTTTCTTCATTCACAGGTAAAAAATTATGGCCTTTTTAGTTTTCAAGAAAATGAGGAACTTGAGCCAATTTCTCTTCTAGTATTGGTTAACAATTTCAATATTTGTTGCTTAATTTGAAATGCGGTCTGAATAAAACCCTAATTTCTGGTATTTCTTCTCTTCTCTTTTTAGAGTGAATTATGATTTTTTGTTCATTGTTGCAATTATTTTAAAGTTTGATTTTTATTGTTTGTGTTTATACAAACAAAATAACGATTTTGATGTTTTTCGTGTTGCGCCCGTTGCTAGGTTGATTTGTTCTTATTTTTGATAAAAATGGTGATATTGTTCTACTGAATAAAATTATGCTACTATTTTTTTCTACAATAGATTAACCATCTGATGCAATAGATTAACCATCAAATGCAACATATTTAGCATATGATGCAATAGATTAACCATCTGATGCAACAGATTAACCATTTGAGGCAACAGATTAACTATCTGATGCAACAGATTAACCATTTAATGTAATAGATTTAGCATATGATGCAACAGATTAACCATCTAATACAACAAAGGAATCATAGAATTAAAAATCTGATGCAAAAGATTAACCATCTAATGTAACTGATTTAACATATGATGCAATAGATTAACTATCTGATGCAACAGATGAATCATTAGATTAAAAGTATGATGCAACAGATTAACCATATGATGCAATAGATTAATCATATAATGCAATAGTTTAACCATCTGATGCAATAAATTAATCATATATTGCAACAAATTAACCATTTGATGCAACAAATTTATCATCTATTGCAACAGAGGAACAATCAAATTAAAAATCTGACGCAATAGATTAACCATCTGATGCAATGGAGGAACCATCGAATTAAAGATTTAACACAACAGATTAATCATCTGATGCAATAAATGAACCTCCTGTTGGATAAAATCCTATCAACTATTCCAACAGGACATGTCCAAGACTTGATTTTTCCAACCGATCATTCATTTATTGCGATAGACGACCCTTTTGTTGGAAGAAATCTAAATAATATTATCGTTGATAATAGTTCTAACAGATTACTCATATGTTGCAATAGATGCGTGATCTATTACACAGACTAGTCATCTGTTTCAACAGATGAGTGATCTATTTTTATTATTGCAATATATTATTCATCTATTGCAATATGTTATTTATATATTGCAACAGATTACTCATATGTTGCACCAAATGTATGATCTGTTGCATAGAGATGAGTGATATATTTTGTATTGTTGCAGCAGATTACTCATCCGTTGTAATAGATTAGTTAACTATTCCAACAGATCACTCATATGTTGCAACAAATATGTTAACTGTTGTATATACCATTTATTTATCTTAAAAGATGAGTGATATATTTTATATTAGTGTAACAGATTACTCATTTATTGCAATAGGTTAGTTATCTATTCCAATAGATCACTTATATATTGCAACATATTGTGATCTATCGCACAAATCATTCATTTATCTCAACAGATAAGTGATATGTTTTGTATCTAGACTACATCCACCACTCTATGAGTTTGCTTTACAAGCGTTATCTCAATCAGGAGTAGAATATGATGAACACGGGAAGTAGGAATGTTTCAAAAGAGATGATCCAAATGCTAATAGACCTTCCACCGAAGAGTTGATCAAAACCTTCAGCATTGATCGTTATCCTGTGAGAATGTAATGCGATGGTGGAACTGATTTAACAGGTGATTTCGTGGTTAAGTCAGCCGTGGGAAAATCTTTTGATGCCTTCAGAAAAATACTTTGAGAACAAAAATTAAATGCTTATTTTTGGGACAGCTACTTTGGGAAATATCTTGATTTGCCAGAGGACAACAGTGCTCGTTTCCAACTGAAAATGGTATATGAACTTCTCAAGCGTAGGTTTATGTATGAAAACAAAGATAAGATGAATGAGGTGTAGATAAATTACTATGACATGCCTGTTTGTTTTGGTTAGAAGGAGTTTGTCATAGTTACTGGATTAAAATGTTATCCTCCTTCTCCTTCTCAAGTAATACCTATTCTAACCCAAAAAAGGACCCCACACACCTAAAAAGGCAAAGGCAAGTCGAGTGATCATGATGACCTGGTGTCCATTGTTGGTTCAAACTCTAAAAACAAAAATTTGATAGAAGCATTCAAAGGTAGAAAAATTTCAAAGAAGCACAAACAATCATTGTGCTTGGTTTGGTTTGTACATAATATTCTTTAGGCGAGAGACGTTAACAACAATATAAGCGTTGGTTTAATAAATCTCTTCAAGGATCTTGGGGCGTTTAACAACTATCCTTGGGTTTATGAAAGCTTTAAAATGACTGTTAAATATTTGTTGACTCCGTTAGCGCCAAAGATAGTCAACTTATATGGCTTTCCATGGGCTTTCATGGTAAATGTTTATTTTATTATGATATGATTCATATTTTTAATTCAATAATAGTTTTTATTTATTGGTGTTATTTTGTAGGCTTGGGCGTTTGAAGTCATTCCTTATTTGAGACAACAAGTGAACGACCAGGAAAAAGTTTCTTGTCCAAGAATCTTGAGATGGTTGTCGGTCATAACTGATAAAAATGCAAAATTTCTTGATCTCTTTAACCCCCCGAAGGATGCAGTAAGTATAATTATAATTAAGTTTTTGAATGATCTGATCATCATTCTAATATATGTAATGATTTATGTTAGATTGTGCATCCGTCGCTCGTTCCGATCAATTGAGAGTTGAAGATGCCATTTTTTCTTACTTTACGGTTTGTACAAACTTTATCAGACCCTAAGGTCATTGACAGAATAAAAATAGAATTGTTTGGAGCAATAACTATCACAAGAAAAATAAATTTGGAGGGTGGGCTTGTTGTTGTTGATGGTCTTAGTAGTGATGGAGCTGTTGGTAGTGGTAGTGGTGCTGTTGTTGGTGCTAATGATGCTCCTCTTATAGTTTTTAAAATAACAAACCATTATAAGTATGATTATACTGGTTATACAAATTTGCCTCTCCCAGCGAGTGTTCTGCATGTAAATATCAAGACTGCAAGGCAAAACACAATGTAGTGATTAATGCATTAACTACTTCTGTAAAGGAATTGACATCTAAGAGGGGTGTCATTCCATCAATGAGGATTTTATATTCATCTACCCTATAATATATTAAGGCTAAGAGGAGAAGGAAAGTTAATTCCAAGGCATTATCAGGCATCCAAAAAAGCAAAATTGCAACTCCTTTGTCCATGTGTTGCACTATTGAGCAATGTACAATGTCCAAAGGAGAACAACACGAGCTAAAGAAGGTGAATATATATCGTCTATTCCAACTAACAAACAAACACATATCTGTTTCAACAGATGACACATCTGCTGAAAATTATCAAACAGATATGTACATTTGTTACAATAGTTGACTAACATATTGCATCAAATAAAGTATCTGTTGCAACATATGTATCATTTGTTTTAGTAAATCAAACAGCTCTACGTACCGCTTTTATTTATACCAATAGATGACCTATCTGCTGCAATGGATGGTCATCTATTAGGACAAATTAAATCAAGACTTCCTACCATTTTATTTTTTCCAAACAGATGAGTCATATGTTGTAACAGATGGTTCATCCGTTCAAAATTATCATACAAGTCTTCCTCATGTTATAATTTGTCCCAACAGTTGATCCATCTGTTGCAACAGAAATATAGTTTATTTGGGACAATTTAAAATAGGAGAAAGACCTATTTGATTTGCTAAAACAGATGAGTTATCCTTTTCTATTTTTTTGTATCTTTGTGATTAGCATTGATGAATTATGGATTTCCAGGTGGATGTCACTGTAGAAGCTACTTCTAAACAACATTGATAATATGCTACTTTTTTATGGAAATATGGAGAATAGAATGCGCAGAAACCGTACGCAAGCGACATTAAAGATCCACGACTATCAAAGCCGAATTCCATAGCACCGGATGAAGAACAACTTGTTTATACTGAGTAGATCTTTATAACTTGAGTCTGTCAAATTAATAACCTCACCCCTCCTTAGGAATTCTTGGCTTCAATGCTTATATTGATGTATTTGTTTAGATCTGCATCCATAATAATTTTTTTTACATTTTATTTATTTATTGATTTATTTCCTAAAATTTTTGAAGGCTTCGATTTATTTTATTTTGTCTATGAATTTTATTTTTTTCTTAGATTTGAAGTTGTTAATTAAAATGGAATACTAGATTCAAATATTGCAACAGATATTTTATCTATTGCAACAGATGACACATTTATTGGAAAATATCAAACAAATTTAGACATATATTGCAACAGGTAGGTAATCTATTGGAAATTATCAAACAGGTCTTCTCACTGTTGCAACAGATAGATTTAGATAGAAACATCGACAAAATACAATAGATGACCGACCTATTGCAGCAGATAAACTATCTATCAGAACATATAGAATATCTGTTACAACAGATGAACAATCTATTGCATTATAAAAATTCAACTTTCATTAGACATAAAAAATTGCCACTTCATGTAAAGAGAAGTGACTTAAAATAAAAAAGGTGGAACCCATCGACAACGTTCATTCTAAACACCTAAAATAAAATAGGTATCAAGTAGACAGTGTTCATTTTAAATAACTAAAATAAAATAAGCATCAAATGTGTCAGTTTTGCACTTTTTGCCCTGTTGGTAGCTCTCATGTAATTCTCGCAGCTAATGCTCGTTGAACCCCCATTTTTGCTGACTTGACGTCTGATTTGGCCCCCCAATGGTTATTTTTTCCCATTGTCTTATATATTCATATTTTTTCTAAAATTTAACCCTAAATTCTCAAATCTTCTTCTTCTTCTTCTTCTTCATTTTTTTCTCTATCCAAATTCTTCAAATTATTTGTATTTGGTTTTTCTGCATATTTTTTTTAATTTTTCCAACTGGGTTTGACAATGTCGAGCTTATCTTCCACTATTTTTTTGTGATAAATATTTGATATTGTAAGTGTGGTCATGAAGCTCTATTGAATACTTCTTGGACTCAACAAAATTCAGGTCGTAGGTTTTTTACTTGTAAAATTTCAAAGGTATTATTTTTTATTTAATTTCTTTATTAATTATTGACTTGCAATTATTTTGTAATTGTGGTTTTGTTTTTATAGAAGTTGGGTGGATGTGATTACTTTGATTTGTATGAAGAACGACACCTTTCACAAGCAAATCATGTAATCTGGGGTTTGTTGAAGAAAGTCAAGGCTTTTGAAGAGAAACAAAATCAATCAAGAAAATACTACATTGTTGGTGTTATTGCTACTGGTTTGATGTTATTGGGCACATGAATATTCAATCCTAATGGCTGAAATTTTCATGGTGGTGTATTTGTATTTGCTACTGGTTTGGTGTTGTTGAGCACACGGATATTCAAGCTTAATTATTGGAATATATCAAATAAATTTAGACATATGTTGCAACATGTAGGTCATCTGTTGGAAATTATCAAATAGGTCTTCCCACTATTGCAACAGATAAGACTTAGATAGAAATATAACATCAGTATAATGCAACAGATGACCAACCTATTGCAATAGATAAACTATTTGTTAGAACAAATAGAGTATATTTTACAACAGATGGACAATCTGTTTCACTGTAAAAAATTGAACTTTCACCATACAAAAAAAATTTCCACTACATGTATGTAAAGTGAAGTGACTTGAAATAAAAAAATTGTTATTTCACAGGCTCTTCTTAATACACAGGCTCCAAGCATGCAGTTAGTACCCCACAAGCCCAGACCTCTTGCATGTTTACCACAATGTTGTCGTATATAAAGGTTGTTGGCTCGATCATTTTTGTGCCGGTCAGCAAACATTCCATGTATGCAAGAGCGTGCGACCCGCACGTGGCAGCGGTTTCATTTTTTGGAAGGTCCATGTCCTTAATTTGACCTTCACAATCCCATGGTTGCTTCATCAACACTTCTGTTGGCAAATGATCCATCAATTTACTCTGCCTTAATAAGATGGGGAATAACTCCAACAATAGTTATATGTGGGTAAAAAATCAACCTCGTCCATGATAGGAAAGTTGCAGTCCTAAACCTTGATCTTTCGCTCATCGAGAAGTATCTCAACAACCTAATAAGGTATGTCATCCACGTTCATGACTCCAAGAATCCTCTTTTCCTCAGTCCATCTCTTGCCGTATGAATTTGGCCTCCCTTTTCTAATATATTTTATCATTTCCTCATCCCATTGGAACCTAGAAAGTAGCGTATGAACTCCCTCTCCACCGAGAATTGATGTTAGCTTACTGATATCATCGTACTTATCATTGAGATTCCTGTAGAAGTTGAGGTCCATTATCCTATCGGCAACATCATAAGCTTCCGTCTACGCTAATTTCCTGCCCTCATAAGGCAGAGAATTTCTTCAACATACTATGATATAAGAAGGAAATTTTTAAATAGGTTAGTAATTGTAAAGAAGGAAAACATAGTGAAAAGATGTAACGGATGGTCTATTTGTTGCAGAGGGTTCTCTGAATCTATTTATAGATTACCCATCTAGCATAACTTATACAAGAGATGGGTAATATGTTGCAACAGAACCACCACAAGTTACACCAGAATACACATATATTGCAACAGATCACAACTAGATTAGAAGGTTAGGTTAGGAAAAGTAAACTTACCCTGTCCATGTATCGCGTACGCATATCTGTCATACTTCTGAAATCTTGGGCGGAAAAGGTATGGATGGGGTAATCTTGTGCGCCTTGCTTGGCCTGTCGCAGATTTCTCTTCTCTTTAGTGCCAAGTTCCGCGTATATCTCCGCTTTATTGGATGGCCCCTGAACTTTAACAACTTTTGGAGAAGTAGGAGTTGTAATTCTTTTTGGATTTTTGATTGGAGAGTACTTGGATAATTGCTCTTTTCTTCCTCCCTACCACCAGTGTAGGAGTGTATGACTCCCTCACCTTCTTGGATAGTATGAAAACCCTCTTGGATTTTAATTCCTTAACAGCTTTAGCGATAGCCTCTACTTTTTCAAAGAGTTTATCTTGGTTGTCCTTACATTCTTCGTATTTGCAATGAGAACATGAGGGTGGAGAGGGGTGAGAGATCCTGTGTAAGTATGAGAGGGACCTATCTGAGGGTGAGAGGACCTCTGAAAGGGGTGTTTTCAAACATATTTATTTTTTCTTGAGCATCAACATGATCAACATCATGAGTGACAGTAGCATCAAAATGCCTACCACCAACATCAACTCCATCAGAAACACCCCTAGAAGAAGCACCCAGGTCTGTTGTAGTAGGTTGGTCATGAAGAGCCTCAATACTAGGCTGACCTTACCTAACTGCTCTTCTTATGGCTATTTCTCCAGCCAATTCCTTCTTTATTAACTTCACCGTTGGGTCTGCTATTGTATCAATAAGACCTAGAGTAGTAAAAGAAGTCATCCCCAACTCCTACTCAGTAGGAACGATCCACGAATGTACAACCTATAAAAACAGACATATATATTTAAATCATATAATAATTTACATTCTGTTGGGTTACATGTTAACACAAATAACTTATGCAACAGATGATCTATCTGTCACAATAGCTGATCTATATGTCACAACAAAATTACAATATATTGCATCAGATTACCCATCTATTGCTTAATTTACAGTAGATGGGTAATTTATTGAGTGAGTTCAGAGAAATAGAGCAACAGATGGTTAATTTGTTGTGAAATATGGATCGTCTGTCGCAACATATTACCCATCTATTGGACCAGTTACAGTAGACGGGTAATTTGTTACAACAGACGACCCATCTGTCACAACAGATGGCACATCTATTTCAATATCTTTTTTTGAGTCAAATTATTTTACTTGAAAGAAGACGTACTGCATCATCCAGTTGGTTAAAGAAATCAGCCTCCTTAATTCTTATGTTGTTCTTTGCAGCCAACCACCTAAGGATCCTTTGATGATAAACCTCATCTGGGTAATCCTTGACCTGCTTTCGGAGATGAGGAATAACTTCAAATGCCCATGCCTAAAAAATATAAACAGGAGGCAAGAAAAAAAGTCATAATAATTATTCAATATACATTAATGGATGAGTAAACAAATAGTGATTAAATTTACCATGAAAGCCCAAGAAAAGCCGTATAATGTGATCGTCTTTGGGGATAGTTTTGACAGTCAAGTAGTAGATGTCATAAACCCAGGGATAATTGTTGAATTTCAAAAAATCATCAGCAAGCTTCAACAAATCATTTTCTATGCCTTTGTTGACGTCTTTTGCGAATATAACAGAATGGGCAAACCAAACTAAGCACAACTACTCCCTACACTGCTTTGGTATGGTTTTATCCTTGAGATGTTCTGTCAACTCATTGGATTTGCACCCACGTCCAACAATGTCCAACAACCCATTTATTTTTTCCTTGAGTTTGTTGGTTTTGGTAGGCGGTCGCTGGGACAATGCCTTACCATTATTTGATGGTGGTGGTTTGACTGTCCTACTTGCCTTGGACTTTTTTTGTGGTGTTTTCTTAGTGAGAGGTTCTTCTAGATGATCGCGTTTCAATCCCATCACTATGGCAAACTCTTTCAAGCCAAAACAAACTGGCATGCCATAGTAGTTGATCCTGATTTCATCCATCTTTTTCCCCCTCCTTCGAATCTTTATCATTCCCCACGTACTTGATCCTCCGCTTGAGAAGACCATATACCATGCTCATTTGGAAACGGACAACGTGGTGCTCAGGCAGCTCAATAAAGTATCTAAAACAACTCTTTTAAAAAGTCCGTCTATATTTTTATTCCTCATAATATTCCTAAATTCATCAAAAGGTTTCCCCAACTGACATTTTAGTACAAGATCACTTGTTAGTTTTCCAGGGTAATCTATCGGCATTGCAACTTAAAACCTGTCAAAACTAATAGTTTTGACAACCTCATGCTGGGATTTCGATATTAATTCACGCTCCATTGGTGATGCATTATCATCCCTTTTCTCACTTTCTTCTCCCTCCTCTTCTTGTTTATTTTCTTCTTCCTCCTCCTCACTTTAATTTTTCTCATCACCATCTACAGACCCTTGTCCACCTCCCTGAATGTCATTTTCATAACTTTTCTTAGCTTCACTTTTCCCTGACTGAGATTATTCAAGAATATTCTTTGAATCCCTCTGTACTGTAGCCTTTTTTGTTAGGTGGTCAGAAGTTGATCCACTTTCGCTTTCTTTTCTATTGGGAGACATGTTTTACCTATAAACAACAGGAAAATAAAAATAACATTACAATTGATGTATTCATAAATTTTAAAAAATACATTACAAACACCACTAATTAATGCCACCAACAGCCACCACAAACACCACCATCGCCACTACAACGACCACCAACACCACAACCATGACCACCAACACCATAAAAACCATCCAATAATACAACGATAGTCAACGAAATACTGATAAAAACTAGGGTTTTCTCGGGTTCTTTCTACGATTTTACCATCAAAACTCAAAATTGTAAACCCATTCTCGAAGATAATACAACTAAAAGTCTTATTTTTCATCATTAATATAAAATCCCTAATTTTTAGAAAAAATAAAAAATATAAAACTCTTCTCAAACTCTGTTACCTATGAAGATAGAGAACATGACTGATACAAGCAAGAATGGAGTCGAAAATAACACTTATGTGGTTAGAAATGAGAAAAAATCAATCCGTTGTGGAGGGTTGAGCAATTTGTTGAGTTGTTGTTGTCTGTATTGTTGAGAGAGATAAAAGCATGAGAACTCGAGATTTGAAATAATGAAATTTTCTTCTAGCAAATGGATGATTTGTATGGGTTGATTTGTATTTTGGAAAAGAATGACAAGTTTTGAAAATATTAATTTGGTCCAAATTGAACTTAATTATTTTTTAGAATTTTATAAAATATGCGTAATTTTTAACCGTCTCATCATGCAATTTCCAAAATACTCAATTGAATTTGTAGTTGACCCAATGAATTCACCCCTAGTCCTAGATTGATCAATTTAGGTATTAGCTTGACAATGAGGTATCAAGAATCACTTCAAATCAAAGTGATCGATCGACGACTCAGGTCGGGAGGAACGAAATACCAGTATCATGGAATTTTTAAAGACTTAATGAAGTTGTAGTTGACCCTATGAAGTCACCCCTAGTTCTATCTTAATCAATTGAAGTTGTAGTTGAACATATAAACTCTATTGAAATTATATAAAAACAAATATTCAACCTGTTGCAAAAGATAACTTATCTGTTAGAATTTGTCAAACAGATTAAGTCATCTGTTGCAACAGATTAACTATCTGTTGTAAATTATCAAATAGGTGTTGCCATCTGTTTCGACAGATGATTGAGTCATTGGAAATTTTCAAACAGGAATTGTCATATGTTGCAAGGTATGACTTATATGTTTTAAGATCTTTTTTTAAATTATTTTAAAGCAATTTTGGTATTTCCTGTCAATGAGGTAATAAGAATCGCTTCAACTCAGAGTGATCGATCGATGACTCTGGTCGAGAGGAACTTAATACCAACATCATGCAATTGCCAAAAGACTCAATTGAAGTTGTAGTTAACCCTATGAACTCATTCCTAGCACTAGATTATGCAACTTAGGTATTAGATTGGCAATGAGGTACTAAGAATCGCTTCAACTTAGAGTGATCGATCGATGATTCTGGTCTAGAGAAACGCAATACCAACATCATGCAATTGCCAAAAGACTCAATAAAATTTGTAGTTGACCATATGAACTCACCCCTAGTCCTAGATTAATCAATTTAGGTATTAGCTTGACATTGAGGTAATAAGAATCACTTCAACTTAGAGTGATCGATCGATGACTCAGGTCGGGAGAAATGCAATACCAATATCACACAATTGCCAAAAAACTTAATTAATGTTGTTGTTGACCATATGAACTCAACCCAATCCTAGATTAATCAATTTAGGTATTAGCTTGACAATGAGGTAATAAGAATAGCTTCAACTCAGAGTGATCGATCGATGACTCTGTTTGGGAGGAACACAATACCAATATCATGTAATTTCCAAAGACTCAATTGATGTTGTAGTTGATCCTATGAACTCACCCCTAGTTCTAGCTTAATCAATTGAAGTTGTAGCTGAAAATATGAACTGAATTGAAATTGTATAAAAATAAATATTCAAACTGTTGCAACAAATGACTTATCTGTTGGAATTTATCAAACAAATTAAGTCATTTGGTTCAACAGATTAACTATCTATTGTAAATTATCAAATAGGTGTTGCCATCTGTTGCGATAGATGACCGAGCCATTAGAAATTTTCAAACAGGAAATGTCATATGTGGTAAGGTATAACTTATATATTTTAAGATCTTTTTTTATTATTATTTTAAAGCACTTTAGGTATTTCCTGTCAATGAGGTAATAAGAATTGCTTCAACTTAGAGTGATCGATTGATGACTCTGGTCGGGAGGAATGCAATACCAACATTATGCAATTGCAAAAGACTCAATTAAAGTTGTAGTTGACCCTATGAACTCACTCCTAATCCTAGATTAAGCAATTTAAGTATTAGATTGACAATGAGGTAATAAGAATCACTTTAACTCAGAGTGATTGATCTATGACACTGGTTGGGAGGAATGCAATACCAACATCATGTAATTTCCAAAAGACTCAGTTGAAGTTGTAATTGACCTTATTAACTCACCTTTATTCCTAGATTAAGTAATTTAGGTATTAGATTGACAATGAGGTAATAAGAATCGCTTCAACTCAGAGTGATCGATCGACGACTCTGGTCAGGAGAAATGTAATACCAACATCATACAATTACCAAAAGACTTAATTGAAGTTGTAGTTGACCCTATGAACTCACCCCTTGTCCTAGATTAATCAATTTAGGTATTAGCTTGACATTGATATAATAAGAATTGCTTCAACTCAGAGTGATCAATCGACGACTTGGGTCGGAAGGAACGCAATACCAACATCATGCAATTGCCAAAAGACTCAATTGAAGTTATAGTTGACCCTACGAAGTAACCCCTCCTAGATTAATCAATTTAGGTATTATCCTTAAAATAAGGTAATAAGAATCGCTTCAACTCAGAGTGATCGATCGACGACTTTGATCGAGAGGAATGTAATACCAACATCATTCAATTTCCAGAGACTAAATTAAAGTTGTAGTTGACCCTATGAATTCACCCCTAGTTATAGCTTAATCGATTGAAGTTGTAGTTAAACATATGAACTCCATTGAAATTGTATAAAAATAAATGTTCAACCTATTGCAATTGATGACTTATCTGTTGGAAATATCAAACAAATTAAGTCATCTATTGCAACAGATTAACTATCTATTGTAAATTATCTAATAGAGTTTCCATCTTTTGCGACAGATAATTGAGCCATTAGAAATTTCCAAACAGAAGTTGTCATCTGTTGCAAAGTATGACTTATATGTTTTAAGATCTTTTTTTATTATTTTAAAGCAATTTAGGAATTTACTGCTCGAGATAAAAAAGATATAACACTAAGGCGGTAAAAAATATTACTTAGATAGCTCAAATATCTCCTTATTGAGTAGTCTTATCTTGTCTTTTTAATGTCACTGTCTCCTTGTGCCCCTCAAAATTTATTAATGAATATTTAAAACCCATATCTAGAATTCTGTCTCCTTCAACCATAAATTAACTCAACTCATCTCTCTTATTTATTCAGAATTCTCTTTCTCTCCTTTTTTCCTTTCTTTTTTCTCCTCTTTTGGATGAGGATCCATTCGGATCTCAATCGATCAATAGCTATTCTCGACTGAACTGGGTGTTTTTATCATTTGCTTTTTTGACATTGCAGGTATGATTCACTATTGCTCTTTCTTTCTTGTCTTCTTATTTGTATGTTATTTAAATTAGATATTTACATCTATTGTTATTATTTATTTACCAATTACCAGTTTCCTATTTATTGAGAAAATGGAAGGAAAAGTGACTTTTAAGTCTTGAATAAACGAACCATTGTTTTTATTAAAATATTTGAAAAAAGTCATCTGTTGGGAGAACTTAAAAAGCCTTCTTGTTAATATCATTTTTTATGTCTTTTGTTTGTTACTTTGGTGGTGATGTTGTTGGGGTTGTGGGTGTTGTTGGAACATGTAGTGTTTGTGTTATTGATGGTATTAGAACATATGGTGTTGTTTCTTTATTATTGATGCAATTATTGATGTTGTTGGTGGTGTTGCCACAGTTTTCTCAACTGTTGCAACTGATGAATCAACTGTTAGAACAGATAGAGAAACTGTTGGAAGAAATCAAACCAATCGCAAGGATGGTTTGATTTATTCCAACAGATGACCCATCTGTTGCAATATGTCATCCATCTGTTGTCACAGATGCATCGCCAATTGCAATAGATGACTCATCGGTTAAACATATAGGGAATCTGTGGAATCAGATGGGTCATCTATTGATTCATTCAATTTTGTGTTACCCTTTTGTAATGTCCTTTTTGTTCTTTTCTTGTTTGACATCAAATGTTTACTCTTGTTTGCGGATAAAAGAAAGTAAAACTGGATTAATTTTTTCCCGACCAGCATTAAAGGCTAGAGTAAAGATGGGTTCAGAGGAATAAACTACTTGTAATAGAACCACTTCATATGTGGGAGGTATGTATTACTGATCAACCTATCATGAAAACACACATCCAGTACACTGATTTTATGAATATTGATCTTTACCTATTAGACGTTAATCTTTCAAACAAGATATGGTATTTTACAGGTAAGATTGTTAGGTTTGTACTGGTAAGGTTGGGGGATCAAGTAGGTGGTGTCGATACCCTAATACGGTTTACTGAAGATTTTTCTAATGTTCATGTGTCAAGTTTAGAGAAGGGTTAAAGTTTTTGGTGGTAGTATAAACATTCAAATAGTGATTAGACTGATTTTAAGGGTTCAATGGACTTTTGAAAGGCCTCTGAAGCCTCTCACTGCTGTAAACAAGAATGGAAATGAATTTAGTTATTGCTCTCATCCAAATTTATATGGATGTGTTGCTCGAGGAGACTATTATACAATAGAAGGTGATTGGAAGAATACCTGTATAAGAAGGGGGAGGTGGAGAAGAACATATATCAAATTAGACCTTATTTAAGAAGAACCACAGGGTAGGAAGGAAAGTGTAGCAAAATTGGCTGATGAAATTGACATGAAAAATGAAAAAATTGAATGGGTTGTGAATGTGAAAGTGTATCTGTCAAGACCCGAGTAGGGGCCCTGTCCGCGACGAGCATCCCACCCGTATAACTCCCCAACCCACTAGTGATATTATCCGCTTTGGGCCCAGACCCGCACGACTTTAAAACAAGTCACTAAGGAGGAAGACTTGCTTACTTATATACCCAACATCTCTCATATTTTTTGTCGGTGTGGGACTCCTTATCCTAAATTGGGGTGTTACATACACCCCCTTACGGACTCAGCGTCCTCGCTGAGGTTTGCCCCACCGAATGAGATTTTCTTAGACTCAGGACTGAGGTTTCTCCGCCTTATCGGGATTTAGCTACACTTAGTTTGAACTCTGGCCAACATCAACAAGGTCGACATAGGAGCAACTCTGATACCATTCTGTCAAGACCCGAGCTGTGGCCCTGACCGCAATGATCATCCCAAACCATGAAGGTCTGAGATACCCCTGTAACTCCCCAACCCACTAGTGATATTATCCATTTTAGGTTCAGGCCCGCACGACTTTAAAATACGTCACTAGGGAGTAACGCTTGCTTACTTATATACCAAACATCCCTCTTGTGTTTTGCAGATGTGGGACTCCTTATCCTAAATTGGGGTGTTCTAGTATACAAAAGTGAAAATTCATCAGTCCATTTTGAAAAGAAAAATATTGAAGTGGACTGGAGTTATGAACTTTTTTAGGGGACTGCAACTAGCTAGCGTGGCCTGAATGAAGACCCAAAAAATGCAGGACCAAAACTCTAAAGTTTTATCTTTGTGAGCACTGATGGGGGTAAGATTATCGATCAGGATTGAAACCTGAACCAATAACTCCTGAAGTAAAAATAAGGGATCAAGCCAAGGTGGCGATTTCTGAAGTTAATCT
Organism: Capsicum annuum; assembly: GCF_002878395.1. Taxonomy (NCBI): domain Eukaryota; kingdom Viridiplantae; phylum Streptophyta; class Magnoliopsida; order Solanales; family Solanaceae; genus Capsicum; species Capsicum annuum. The sequence continues at coordinate 201,269,811 of NC_061117.1, read as the reverse complement.
TGCATCCCATGTCTCTTGTTTATGGCTTTGGTCAGGTCAAAGGCAGTGGAAATAACAAGGCGTAGGATTTTTGATGAACTTCAGACCTTTTGTTTCTACTGCCATTGACCTGATCATAACCACAAACAGAAGGCCTGGGATGCAAGTTAGACTTCAGAAATTGACGCCTAGGCTTCCCTTATTTTTACTTCTGGAGTTGTTGGTTTAGGTTTTATTCTTGACTGAAAATCTTACCAATCTCTTGTGATCACGAAGCTTCTTCCTTAGAGTTCTGGTCTTGTACTTTGTGAGTCTTCATTATTGCCATGTTCACTAGCCGCAGTCTTTAGAAAAGTAAGTAGCTCCAATCCTCTTGAGTACTTTTATTTTTAAGAACGACTGACAGAATTTTATATTTGGATACACGTCCATATTTGAAGCTCATTCAATTTTTTCATCTCTCAAGTCAATTTCATTGTCCAGGTTCGGTAAAAGTTCCTTACTTGCTTCTGAGTGTTTCCTCTTAAATAAGGTCTGAGATGATATATGATCTTCTCCACCCCCATTCCCGCACATGTATCACCTTCTGCTGTATAATAGTCTCCTCGAGTAATCCATTCATATAATTTAGACCAGTAGAATGTCTATTGGTTTTCCATTATTATTTGTTGCAGTCCGCAGCTTCGGAGGCCTTTTAAAAGTCCATTGCGCCATTAAAATTGGTCCAATCACAATTGGATATTTACACTGCCGCCAAAAACTTGAACCCTTCTCCGAACTTGACATATGAACATGAGAAAAACCATCATTAAATTGTAACAGGGTATCCCTTCGGCCAAATCAGTTCGCACGTATCAAACTAAACTGTAAAATGCAGAATCTTGTTTGAAGGATCAATGTCTAATTGGTAAAAAACTGCATTCACAAAATCATTGTACTTTATGTGTGTCTGTCACAATAGCCTAATCAATAATACATAACTCCAACGCATGAAGTGAATCCATTCATCTGCACGCAACTTATTCTTCCTACCCTGTCAATGTCAGACAGTGTTTATTCTTTAATTCCCATCGCTAAGTAGTGTACAAGACTACGGATACTCAAAGGGTAACCATCTTCAATGTCAGATGACTACTTGCCCGTCAAGAAAAAACAAGTACTACAAGTCGTGAATTTTTACTTTTTTTTTTTTTAAATATGTTTATATAATAAGTCACCAATTTGGATTAATTAAGGTATGTGATGACTATTTAAAAAGAGGTGAAAGTCGTGACTTTTTATCTAACACATTCAAAATAGCTGATGAATCAAATCGCCCATCTGTTGTAACTGATGAATCAGCCGTTAGGAGAAATAAAAACATCTTCTTCAACAGATGGTCCATCTATCTTAACAGATAATATATATGTTGCAAAATATGTCTCATCTATTGCACATACGGACCATCTGTTGCAATATATGGTAAATCTATTGAGTCAGTGGGTTATCTGTTGTGACAGATGGATGATCTATTACAATATCTCAATAATAACTGTTGTTATTAAGTCTCAAACGTTTTGAAAAGGTGAGAATTTTGAATGTAAAAGAAAAAGTCATGACTTTTCACAAAAAACAAAAAGCCAACCGTTTGAATATAATTAATACAGTAGAGTTGAACAGTCGTGCCTTTTTGTCTAACATATTTAGATTCAATACTCTATAAATAGATCCCTCCTTAATCTTCATTCTACTCCACTTTTATTTATTTCTCGCATTTTATCTTTTCGTATTACATCTTCAACTACTGCTATTCAAAGAGCATATTCCTTTCTCGTTGAGGTAAGCTTTTTTTCTGTGTAAATCTACCAATTGGTAGTATAGATTGTATTACATTCGGACTCTTTTCTTTACTCTTGTGTTTATATTTTTTATCAATTCATGCATGTTCTAGACATGATTGATCCTGTCTGGGACATTGTTATTCTACGCGACACCGTGTGGAAACTCCAGAGGCAAGTTAACGACCTGCAGAGGGAGTTGGTCTTCGTGAGAGTAATAATGTTTAGAGAGATGCAGAGGCTGATGAGGGCCCTGCTGTTGTCGGTTGACAATTGGATGGCTGGCAATAATAATGATAATGATAATAATTAGAATTTATTTTTTCTTTTAGCGTATGTATTTTAATTTTTCTATATCGGATCTATACCTAATGTATATTTTTTGTTTAATGAAAAGTTTATTTTTGGTCAGCTTTGGCTTTTTAATGCTTATTTAATTTTCATTCTGTCTATTTCTTCTTCTAAACATGTTAACATGTCGACGCTTAGAGGTAAGGAGCAATTTTAAATCCAGTAGCAATAGCAATTTTGTCTTTTGAGTTCTTGCAACTGATAAACCATGTGTTGGAACAATAGATTGGTCATTGGTTGGGTTTCTATCAATAAATTATCCATCTATTACGACAGATTTGTCATCTGTTAGAGCAAAACATTCTAGTTTGATGAACTGTATTGTGTTCTTCCATCTAATGTCCATCTGTTATGACAAATGGGTAATTTGTTGGAAATAAGTTTGTGATCTGCTGTATTTAGTTTTGATGTTTTGCCTCTTTTTATTGATGCACAAGTTATTAAAAAAGATATTTTATATAATAAATGATAACATTTATGTTCACAACAATGAGTTAAATATATAAAAGTCCACAACAAACAACAACACAAGTTTTTGCAATTACAACGATCATGGTGGATTATGATCCTAGCATGTAGTTCTTTTGTGGCCAGCGCTCTTACTTATGGAGCACTTGTTTCTTCTTGATGAAAAGGATTATCCGACTCCATGCTCCTCTTATATGGCTTTCTTTCCGGTTTGATAGTGCTTGGATCAATATATGGAGGAGGTATTAATCTCCACAAAAGCTCTGCAGAAACAACTCAAGATTCTTCGGAAGGCACCGGAGTAATACGCCCACTATATACCATTGTATATTTTCCACTAAATAATATGGAGAGGAGTGCTCATAAACTTTAGGTCCATATTTTGCACTGTATTGAGCTTGAAGCGCTGCCATAGCATGTAGACGGAGAATTTTGTCCAAGTCAAAAACTCTACACGTACAAGATCTTGTTTGAAGATCGACTGTGGCAACATCACCATGACCGATGATACTGAATTTCTAATTTGCTATTTGATGAAATAATAACCTATTCTCTAGAATGATATTCGTTGATATTATTTTTTCATTTTTAGAACAAATGGGGTTCCAGCGTCCTTGAACTGCACACGTCTTTTATTTAAAAATTGGTCATACTTCTTGTTTATTATTTTAAACAGAGCCTTGATGGGAAATTCTCATTCATCGCCAAATAGTGAATTCACCGATTCATCTATGTTTGATGTTATAATATTGTACCTATACAAAGAATCACTTAGTATGACATCATACTAAACTTGTAACTCAAACAAGACATTAAATTCATAAGAATGTACCTATTTGCTGAACAAACTTCCCAACTCCATATCTCAAAACTGACACGTACGAGATGTTCTGCTGCCTTGGGATGCATATCCGCTATTTGATTGAAATGGTCTAAGAACTCCTCTCTACTATATGATTTAGTTGCTCTATCAAAAAGTGTCACGACCTTTTCGTTGTGATAGTTGGTCTGAATGTTCTCTCCAAGATGTCTGATGCAACAACCAAAGTAAGCTGAAGTGAAAAAAATTGAACTCATCTTTGGAATACTTGGATACCTGACCGAGACAAAACACAACTCTTCGATATCTTCAATGCAGCTTCACAATTGTTTAAAAAAAATCCATAAGAGTCATCATATTTCTTGTCCACTACACAAAAAACAACAGAAAAGATATGATTCTCCACATCCTGCGCCACCGCTGCTAGCAGAACTCCATTATACCTACTTCTCAAGAAGGTACCGTTGACGTCTATGCCTTTTCTCAAATGTCAAGAACCTTGAAACCAAGCACCAAAGGATACAAAAAATTACTTGAACCTTTCATTTTCATCAACATGTAACGCCGTCTTACTTTCGGAATTTGTGGACTTAAGCATGTAATGGTCGGCATCAAGGATTGCATACCCATGATCGTGTGTCCCTCTAACCAAGTCCTTGACAATCCCCATGGTCGTATATATCTTCCAATAACTGACCAGAACATCCAATTCTGTAAGGAGTTGATTGGCCATAACCCTTGTAGAAGGGCCTTTGCCATTGGGGAAACTATTCTTAAAATATTCACCCAGGACCTTTGACGTGGCCTGAGGATTTTGCCCCGATATGTGCTCTGAACCACATGTGTGATACTTTTCATGTTTATGAATGACGAATCTGTCAGAACTTAAGTACTTGACTACTCTCAACCACCACTTGCAGTTCGAATTAGCACATTTGTAGCAAAAGACTTTGCTCGAATTAATCACCTTCTTTATTTTGAAATCTTTTTTCAAGCAAGAAATAAACAAAGTAGTAGATAGTTCTTTCTTGTCCTAGAATGAAATTCTATTGAAAAAACTAATCTCATTATCTTGAAGATTGCCAGACTATGTTGATCGAGAAGAATTGCCCACCATATTGGTCACATCAATGGGCGTTGGTGTTTGATTATCATCTGGAATATTCATGTCTAGATCATCCAACCTATCATCAAATATGTTTTGTTGTTGTTCTTCTTCTACATTTTGGTTCTCATTCTCTCTCGTCTTTTCAACCATGTACACCCTTAATACCAGCCTGGATGAATCACTAAGATAAGCACACAATCGAACCTGATCAAATATCTTAAAAAGTACTACCGTCTGATTTTCAAAGGAGTTGTGCATGTAGCTGATGACGAGCTCTTCCAGTTGATAATTCAGTCCACAATATCTGATGATTAAGTTCACAAAATCATCATACAAAACATCACTTTGGACTGTCATAGCTATCATCTCTAGTATTTTACCCTTCTTCCAACGCCATACATATCTGTAATGACCCAATTTGCTGAACTAGAATGCTACATGATGCTCATGACCCCGAGGGACCACAAGCTAACCTATGACTTATATCTGTACCTGTATACTGCATAAGATAACTTAATAATGCAGAAACATGCACTGAAAGACCATAAGGTTCGATCATTAACATAACTGACTAACGTAACATCTATGTGGGGTAATAGGATACCAAAAACAAAACTGAAGTCTAAAATAGGATAGTCTGTATCTAGTCTACATCTAGTCTGAAAACCTCTACTGTCTAAAGAATCTAAATAAGGAGTTGATGGGACATGTCCCCAACTAACTCCAAATAATAAGCTAATCAATGAGATACTAGAAAATTATTATGTCCTCGAAGGATGAGGACTCACTTCTACTCTGACTGCTAAAACTGGAATCTACTGCTGATCTGAAACTCATGTCTCTGAACCTATCGTGTAACATAAAAAGAAAACACTATAGCGTGAATACGTCTGTACAATGGAATGTACTGAGTATACATGTGAGGTAGGCTATATGCAATGGTTCACATGCATGAATAATGCTAACTGACTGTCTAACATGAATGTGAGAATACATGCATAAATACGTAACTGTAACTGACAATATGATTTTATGATTTCTGAGTCTGTCTACTGATAACTTGACATGCTAGTAACTGATATGATTGATAACATGAAGGAATATATCTGAATAATACTGATAACATGGGTAACTATATCTGATAGTCCTAAATCTGATGGAACTATCTGAGTTCCATACTATATCTGAGTTGACTGTATCTGACAGTCCTGAAATTTGAAGAACTATCAGAGTTCTATTACTAAGACTGATTGACTGTATCTGACAGTCCTAATTCTGTAATATGAAACTGTGGGAAGTAGTATCCAACCGACATGCCCCAAAGGTGCTATGGTAGCTAAGTTGGGGTCCAATCTATGCCCTGATTGGAAGGGTTTCAATACCGCACCACTGGTAAGGACAACATGTGAGTAACCCTCATATAACCGGTAACTCTTGCGAGAACGGTGGAAACCCTCACATAACAGGTTAATCCACCTCATGTACCCTCATATAGCAGGCTACGATATCGCAACCTATGCTGGATACATAGTTCTGGAATGCAAGGTTGCTTCTAGGAATCACACCCTCGTATAACAGGTGAGTCCCCATCCTTGGGTTCCCTCGGTGCTAATTCCTACTCCCATCTGAATGGACACTGAACATGATTTACTGAAATGAACTGAGCATGGACTGAGTTACTGAATTTTTGTGGCTAACGAAATACTACTAATATCTGACAACTGACTGAGTCATGAGATCATGGATATTTTTCCTGAGTCATAAGACTATCTGAAGTCTAAGAGTTCATAGCTTAACTGAGAGTATCATGAAAACATGACATGACTCTTGGTACACAGCTAATATTTTGGGTACAAGTACCCCTAGGACTCGATGAAAGGGAATTGACATGACTTGATAATCTTGAATACATGATAATCACCACAATACATTTATTGAAGCATTTTATCAAACGTCTAATAGGCATAAGCTTGTACATTTATGTGGATTTTCATGATATCATGCTAGTTAGATAAATTTCCTTCATCTAGGCATTTTATCAAATATATGGTAGGCATAGTACATGTAAACATCATGGTATAGCAATTGAACATCATGGTTCACTTCCAATTTCATCATACAAGGTTTTAGTCATGAGATTTCGTAAATCTTTATCTATACTAATCAACCCACATGGAATTTATCATCAAATCATGGAATAGAAATCAATTCCTCATTTATCAACATGAAAGAGAACATACAAAGCATGAACACATGAAGAAAATCCATAACTTGTAGTTGAAAAGGGATTCTTGGACTTCATGGATGAAAGGAGCCCATGAATGAACACTATGCATACCTTAGTTCGTGATTTCATGAAGATTGATGGTGAAACCTTCTTGAAATTGGACCTTCTGTGAAAACCCTAGCTTGAGTTCTTGAGAGTATTTGAGAAAAACATCAACATTTTGGATGAATAAGGGCTAAATCCCGTATTTGGAAGCTTATATGGGAGGGGGGGGGGGGAATTGACCCTTTTAACCCTGGACACGTAATTTAATTTTCAATAAAATTTCTCGAATTGGGCCATTGGCGCGACGTAGCGTTATCGTGCCGTGTCACTGGAAATTGACAATTGGGAAACTACACGGTGGTGCAACGCGGAGCTATCACATTGCTACCTTGTCTACGACCTGGAAGTTTGGCGCAACACACCAGTATCGTGGAGCAACACTGGAAATTGACAATTTACATTTGAGCTATCTCCACAACGCGTTGAAGGCTCAGATCAAACACTGTCTCACTAAAAAAGACCTAACTCTTCTCCCAGGTGTTAGATTTGGGCAAATTATATATTGATGAAAAGCTTATTTAATTTTCCACGTGATAGGAAGTGAAAATTATGGAAATACCATGTGTATAAGAATGAATTCTTGTTTCAAAGCAAGTTCTAACATCCTTGAGATAATTTTCAAGCTAAGAAAAAAGCATGGGTATTACAATGTCGATTTCTCTTCTCGATCTATTAACCATGACAATCCACCCCTATTGTTATTGATCCCTCAATTAGTGGTACCTAAATAAAGTCATTTGTTAAAAAAAGTTAATAGTGATTTCATAGTCCCGTAACATGAATCCCAACAGATGTGTAATTTGTTGCAACAGGTAAGTG
>NC_061117.1:201151654-201259117 GCF_002878395.1 Capsicum annuum | reverse complement strand
GTAACATGAATCCCAACAGATGTGTAATTTGTTGCAACAGGTAAGTGATTAATCCCAATAGATTACTTACTTGTTAGGATTCACGTTACACTCCTTAAGTTGATTTTAATAGACGAGTTATCTGTTGTAACAGGTGAATCATATGTTGCAACAGACTATACATCTGTTGCAATAGACGACGTATCTGTTGGAACGGAGTACAGGTTCTGTTGCAACCGTTTATTAATCTGTTGCAACAGATATTTACCTTGTTGCAATGGATGACAAGTCTATTAGAATCGAGTTCAGGTTCTGTTGCAACAAGTTACTAATCTGTTGCAACGGGTATTTACCCTGTTGCAACAGGTATTTACTTCTGTTGCAACAGATAACTAGTCTGTTGCAACAGATGACTTATCTATTCGATTCATGTTATGACACTATAAAACCATAAACATGAATTCAACATATGTCTTTCGTTACAACAGATGGATCATCTATCGCAATAGATGATTGATCCATTTAAACAAATGTCTCTTATGTTGCATTCATGTTTGCACTATCTATTGTTGAAAAAACAACACAATAATAGTTACCCGGATGACGAATTCAACTAAAAATTACAATTTGACTTTTCAAAGTCTCATGTGAAGTAATGCCAAAGTGGAAAGTGATGTATGAAAAAAAATATTCCCTAAGAAATTTTTCAGATAGCAGCAGTAGCGGTAACAACAACAACAATAATGGTCAACAACAACAACAATGGTCATCAAGAAGAAGATGAAGATAATAATAAAGCAGAAGATGAAGAATAAAACAACAACAACAATGAACAACAAAAATCGCTTAGAGAGAGAAAACAACAATGGATGAGAAGAGAGAGAAACACATCTTTTATTCCCTCCATTTCCCGTTATATTAGGTAAATATTTGGATCAAAGTATAAATTTTAAAATTTGTGGGCTATTCTCAAACTTATCCAAATTTCTTAATCCATAATAAAGTAATTGTCATCTACACTTAATTATTAAGACTTGAGTCACCTACATCATATTTTCAAACGTTTTGGTCACTTTTAGCTCAAAGCCCCAAAATAGATGATGTTTATTTTAAACATCTAAAGTAACCATATTAGTATCACTTTGGCATCTTTTATAGAGTTGATACGATGCGCATTACACTTATGTGGCATCCAAGGTGACCCATAAATAATATATTAACTCATCTCCATTAATTTATATCTTCTTCCTCATTTTTATCCATTATATTTGTCAATGTTAAGCTTATTCAATGATGAAAATTATTAGGAGAGATTTAAAAATTAAATACACATTTAGGATTTTGTCCTGCCAAAAATAGTATATTAACACCCCCATTAATTTATATTTTTTCTCATTTTGATCCATTATTTTTATCAATCTTAAATTTATTTAACGGTAAAAATTGTTGAGACAAATTTAAAAATTATATACGCATATAGGGGTTCGTAAAGATTAGATAATAAGCACCATTTTTTTTAATCATTAAGGACAAAATTGATGAAGAAAAAATTAAAAATCAAGCAACATCAATGAAGAAAAACGGGAGATCGAGCAACATTAATGAAGAAAAACTGAAAATCGAGAAAAATTGATGAAGAAAATTTGAAAAATGGAGCTATATCTATGAGGAAAAACTAGAAACCAAGCAAAACAAAATGGATGAAGAAAAACTGAAAACGAAGTGAAATCGATGAAAAAAATTTGAAAAATAGAGCTAAATTCATGAAGGAAAACATAAAACCAAGCAAAATTGACGAATAAAAACTGCAAATCAAGCATAATTAATGAAGAAAATCTGAAAAATTGAGCTAAATCGGTGAAAAATCACTTCACCACTATTTTCCTACACTAAATTTCTCAAAACAGCAGTGTACCAAATGGCTTTGTGCTTTGTTCAAAAGAACATTGAAAAAGTAAAACAAAAAAAGACATAGCAAATGGAATTCAAGATTCTGTGAATTTCATAAGATGTTAAAAGCTCAGGACACACCCAGTCATCGACAGAATTTCAACACCAAAATATTTTCTAAATTTTGAACACCCATTTTACAAAACAGAAAAAACATCAAATCTTCATTGTATCATGAAGATTTTTATGGAGAAAGAGCAAAAAGGGTTTGTTGGAGAAGAACAATCGGTGTTTGCAGGAAGATGATTGAGGGTCGGGGTGTGTGTGTGTTTTGGGGGCGGGGGAGGTATTTTTTAAATTTAAATTAATCTTTTAAAAATTATTTGGATAAAAAAATGAGAAATGTCCTAATCACGTTACACGTCATAGCGTGTGTAATAAACGCATTCTAGTCACTTTACATGTATATTAATTTAAAAGTGAATAATGTTCATTTGAGGTATCAAAATAAAAATTGACGCCAAGTTAAGAGTTTGTCGATGAGTTCTGCCTTAAAAGAATTTAAAGCATCAACTGAACCTCCATGAAATTTGAATAAACACATGAGTAGCTCAGTTTCTAAAGCATGTACATTAAATTTTACTTGGCAGCGGTATAATTTCAGCACGAGATCAAATGAATTTCTTAGAACCATCACAGGTTCGATGCTCCGTAAACTTTAATATAATTATTGGTAACTAGTGCAATTAACCAAACAAAAAGGAGTGCTAGTGGTCCAACTCTTGTCTTTAAAAAAGGATAATTCGATCTACTAGATCTTTCGCTGTGTGGTTTATGAAAAAATTTCGCTAGGTGTGATTTAACAAAAAATAAAAAGTTATGAGAATTTATCGAACATCCGCAATAATGAATAAATCAGTAAAATTTGGATAGTTACCTTATCGTCAAGGATAAAATCAATATATATATATATATATATATAAAGGAGAGTTATAAATAAGGTGGTGTAGCACCTCTCTGTGACCTCCATTCCTATTTTTTTCTCCTATTTTTTTAAAAAAATTTCTTCATTCTATTCTTTAATCAATTTGCTTATAATTAAAAAAATCAGTTATATTTATTACATCTAATAACTTTATCTCATGAGTTACAAAAAAACCTCTATCTATTTGTATTCTCTAATTAAATATTATGTCTCTTCAAGTCTCTTCTACATATATGTCTATTGAAAATATATAGACATATATGTAGAATATATATTACTTAAAATACCACTTGAGCAAAGTACATACAACATATATACACTATAAATATATATATACTACTTTAGAAAACTTATAGACATTTATACGTTAAATATATACTACTTTAGAGTCTATAGAAAATATATACACATATAACATATATACAATACATATTATACTACTTTAAAAACATATACACATCAAATATATACTATTTTAGTCTATAGAAAATATATAGACATATATGTAGAATATATACTACTTAAAATACCACGTGAAATAATATACATACAACATATATACACTATATATACTACTTTATAAAACATATAGACATTAAATATATACTATTTTAATCTATAGAAAATATATAGGCATTAGACATATATGTAGAATATATACTACTTAAAATACCACTTGAAACAATATACATACAACATATATACACTATATTTGGAAAATTTAGTAGATTTCCTATAGGCTTTTATCGTTTCACGTTCTTCCTTGGACCTATATCTAGATCTCTTTTTCTGATAAGGCTACTAACCTTTGGGATATCTATGACATTTCTTCCTAGAAGTGAAAGCTGGTTCAGGTATACCAAACTAGGTACAGAAATCTTCTATCTGAGATTTTTTCTAAGCTTATCAAGCTAAAGTTGTCTAGACAATTTTAACTCATTACACAGGTTTAATCCTTCTTGTGTGCAGGCTGCTATCAAATGACCATAGGTATAGTTTTTCCAAGGAATTTCATCATAGGAGCCTGTATGGGCTTTTCTAACCCTTTCAATGAATAGTGGAGGAAGTCCGTCAAGTTGCAAAAAATTGACATGTCTTTGTTTCATATCAATTAATGCATTAATATCTCTAGTTATAGGATCTGTAACAAAACAATAAGATATCTCTCTATTCTCATAAGTAGCAGCTAATTCTTTTGCATCAATATGAGTGTAAGGATAAATAGCATTTATAAAAGGAGTTCCAAGTATAATTGAAGGGTATAACTGATTTTTTACCAAAAATAAGAAATGCAGTATGCAAATTTTATTCTGGAAAATATGAGTGTTTGGTAGTTTGTACTGACAATATTTTTGATAGAGATATTCCTATTGCTTCTGAAAGGAACTTTGATCCAAATGATATTTAATGATTCCACACCAAATTAATTTTAGTCCTAGATCCCAGGCAAGAAATTATATTAAAAAAGAATTTTAATATAACTTGGGTTGTATATATATTTGATAAAAAATTGAACCAATTTAGAACTTGATTTTTGAACTAGTAGACAAATTAATAATTTTTTCTTGTAGTTTCTCATCCGAAACTTCTTTCAAAAGTTCTAACACATTATCTGAAGTAATGGTTTGGATATTTAAATCTTCAAACTGGGATTACAAATTATAAAATGCATCATCACAAGTGCAGGTATCACCTTGGCAATCAAACCAAGTATTAGCATTATCACTATCAGATAAATCAGGCAACTCAATATCATTTTTTGATTCTGATTCAGTATTATAATCAGATTCCGAACCTGAGGTGTATAACAAACCATAAACTTGATCATGCACATCATCAGCAAGACCTAAAGATTTAAGATTTTAAAGCATACAGTTTGGAGCAATTTCCTAAAGTTACCACATCTGTAACACTTAATCTTAGCAAGATCTCGCTTAAACCTATTTTTGGCAAATCTAGTAGATTTTCTATAGGCTTTTCTCATTTCACGTTCTTCCTTGGACCTTTATCTAGATCTCTTTTTCTGATAAGGCTGCTCACCTTTGGAATATCTATGACCTTTCTTCCTAGAAGAGGAAGTTGGTTCAGCTATACCAAATTGGGTATAGAAATCTCCTATCTGAGATTTTTCTCTAAGCTTATCAAGCTTAAGTTGTCTAGACAATTTTAACTCATTACATAGGTTTAATCCTTCTTATGTGCAGGCTGCTATCAAATGACCATAGGTATAGTTTTTCCAAGGAATTTCATCATAGGAGCCTCTATGGGTTTTTCTAACCCTTTCAGTGAATAATGGAGGAAGTTTGTCTATAAACTTAGCCTTCCAATGCTCATATCTATTTTGGAATGATTCCATAACCCTACATAGAAATGTGTCTTTATACCACCTAAATTCTCCTAGGGTCATACATCTAAGACTATTTAAGAGGGTACAAATATTTTCATACTGGTCGGTAAATCTACCATTAAAATGTTCTAAAATTGTAAGAACGAGTGTATAAACAACCTCTTCCCTATTTGCAATTAGGGCTCTTCTCTGATAACAGATTACAGGATCTAAGGGCTAGCGGTCTATCCGTGTGGCCATCCAGACCATATAAATTAATATCAGAAAACTAACCAAAATATAAAGGAATTTCATATAGTTTATTGACTGTATGGAAACCTTTTACTCGAGCAAAGGGCCTGTAAGAATTTAATACATGCTTGAGTTGAGCCCATGTGTCTAGCGATTCTAACAGCGAAAAGAGATGCCTTTTTTTTTTATCTTCTAGCAGGCTTAAGAGTCATGACTTGCTAGACATAGTCACTAAGACAAAGCTAACAGAAGCAGTACTAACTTCGATTGTACCACCATCTCGGAACCAAGCCAAGAAACTATAAAAAATTCTTTATATTTTGATAAAGTCTGAAACTTTCATAATTATTATGTAAGAGAAGTTGGATCTCCAGCATAGATATGAAATTTTTTAGCCGGAAAAAGTCACGGCTAGAGAGGGAGGGAGAGTAATATAAACTTTAATAAAAAGAACTTAACAAATATATCGAATGGCTAGAAGCAAGACCGGAATAGTATTTAACGGCAAACTTTTATTCAAACTTGAAAGGAAATGTACAAGAGGGAGAACGCTTAAAAAGAAAAAGTATATAAAACACACTTCTACCTTCCCTAACAAATGAGGGCTTCTATATATAGAAAAGAAACAGAATATACATACCGTACTCTGGGTCCCACATCCGCGTCCCATTGACAGTGTATCTACAGTGTAGGAATCTATGTACAGTACTATAGGTCCCTTATTCGGTCCTGTGTACAGTGTAATTACTGTGCAAATAGTATATCATAGTTTATTTTTTCCCTTTAATTTTGTAAAAAATTCTTCTGTCCTTGCAATGGAATCCACAAATAGTGGTTTGTCTTAGGGGATAGGTTGAGAGTCCTGAATATCTTCTTCGGTGATATCATCGCTGGTCATACTTTTCATTGAAGTATCCGACTTATGATGTTGGTTAACAGATTGAAGCAGATTTCTCCTGACTTCTTCCAAGTATTTCTTTGTCATTTCAATTCTATCTCCATCATGTACAGAGATTGTTCTAGCAATGTTTGTATTGATCTATCCTCGATAATATCCTTTCGAGGGGCTGCTAGAAATTCCCGAATTCTATTTTTAATAGAGTCTAGAAGCTCCTGTCCATACAAAATTTTTGTCTTGGGGTCTTTCCGCATCAATTTATCCCAAAAATTATTATAGAACATCCTATATAAACATGGGATTTGTTCCTTTGTGAATCCCAATTCTGTACACCATTTATGTATCCAAGGAATAGAAAATTCAATAAAGAAATGTATCTGGTCAATTTTTTCTAGATTGTAGACATGCTCTGCGTGATACAACTCATTCAACTATGGGGATATTTTAGTCTATTCTTTGTATAGCTTAAGAAATAGATCTGACAATATTTGAATGGTTGGACCATGGTAGGACCACCAATTTAAAAACCAGTTTGGAATTGGTTCTGCAAATATCTTTGCACAAACCTTTATAAACCAAGTATGTTTATGTCGGTCATTTCTATAATAAAGCACTTTATTAAAGGCTTGAATGTAGTTCCAATAAGTGAAATTTATACGGGAACCTTTAAGAAAAATCTATTTTTCTGTCATTGTGGTCATCCCCCAATCTTCGACAGATATAATCTTTTTAATAATAATTTTTTAGAAGTAATAAACATTCTCTTCTGAGTTATATCCAGAAAAGTGCTCAAATTCTGCACTACCTGTGGAAATGAGAATAGTCTCATAATAAATACGGGTTTTGTATGACTAACCCAAAAAATATAAATTATCTAGCAAGTACTTGTGGAGTATCTTCCATGATTTATTTTGTCTCTGAATCTCAGAGTATTCAACAAGAATTATTATTTTTCTGTTTTCTAGCTGTTCATAGGACTTGATATCATCATTGCCCTTGGCTTTAGCGATTGAGGCAAATGTATCGCTTTGCTTATGAGCTGCTAAATATGCTTGCAATTGTCTATATAACGGACTATCCTCTGGAATATCATCTAGATGAATTGACGGGGATGATGAGGATTCACCTTTATGCAATACTTTGGAGTTTATCAAACTCTTATTTTCCATTTATATAACTGGGGAATTAGACGAGGATCCATATGACGATCCTGAATATGATCTGATTGTTGGGGATGATCTTTCCCTTCCACCGAAGGCTGATCTTCCTCCTGATCTACCTTGTCCTTTTCCTCTGGCTATCTATCATGGTGGGTCAGCAACCATACTACAAAGAGGATAATTAATCAGATATTTCTAAATCATCCAGTCAATATCTCTAATTCTTCATAACTGAAGACAGAAAATTCTTCTTCGACCATATCATAGATGATTTTTTCAATTATGAGATTTTGAATGTCTCTGTATAGCGGAATCACCTTTAATATAGTAATCAAAGTTTTTTCAGTGAGAATGATGTATAAAAATTCAAGCTAACTGAGATATACTCTAGATAAGAAATCAAAGAGGGAATTATCAATTCCTTTTTTTATACTGAATCTAAAAAAAAAGGGGCTAATTGGGCTTGCCACCTCTCAAATAGTAACTTTAAAGCATCATGTTTAAAATCTTTATCAAACATATACTTCACAGATTGAGCATCAGTTTTTATCAAAAACTTTTGATTATAAAAGTCATCCTAACATTTTAAAACACATTTGACAATGGTTAGCATTTCATGAGCTACCGTAGCATATTTATTTTGATTATTTGTCCATTTACCTAAATGAAATCTTATCAAGTATTCAGTTTTATTATGGGGATTAACTTGTTTCAATATTCCACCATAACCAATATTAGACACATCTATCTCAATTATTTTTTGCTAGGCAGTATTGGCTAAAGTTACACAGGGTAAGGTTTTTAACCTTCTATTTAAGTTGTTTAACATGATTTGTATGACTATCCGTCCATGCTCCTTCATAGTCTTTTTTCAGTCTATCATATAATGGGGCTAAATCATGAGATAAATTCTCATAAAAAGGGAAAATATGATTCAAGCTTCCCAAAAATCTCTGTAATTGAGTTTTGTCAGTTATAATATCAGGGAATTTAGAAGCAAAATCAAGGGACTTTGAATGGGAGTAATCTTCCCTTGACAGATATTATGTCCTTAGAATCTAACATTTGTTTGAAATAAACTCATTTTTGGCTTAGATATCAGTAAACTATTCTATATCATAATTTTCTTGAAAATATCAAGATGCTTGATATGAAGTTCAAATATTTTAGAAAACACAAGAATGTCATCAATATAAACGATGATGAAATCCATATAAGGATTAAATATATCATTCATTATCTTCTGTAATTCAGAAGGAGCATTTTCATGCCAAATGTCATAATATTCCATTCATATTGCCGAAAAGGCACATTAAAAGCAGTTCTATAGGTATGTTCTTTAAATATTTGAAGCTGCCAATATCCAGATTTAAAATCAAATTTAGAAAATATATTGGCATCGTATAACTGAGATAATAAATCTTTTTTTATTTGAAATAGGATACCTAATCCATTTTAAATGTTTATTCAAAAGTTTGTATTTTATTACCAACCTGGGAACACCACGTTCTTTTTCTGCTGCGTTATTAACATAAAAAGTAGTACAAGACCAAGGAGACTTTAAAGGCTTTATCAAACCTTTTTGTAACAGATTATCAATCTCTTTTTGCAGAATTTTACTAATTCAGCATTCATCTGACAAGGTCGTGATTTTATTAGGATATTATCCTCAGAGAAATTATTTTCATATGAAAGAGTAACAATATGCTCTTTCTGAATCCAAAAAGCAGTGGAGTGATCGGCACAAATATCAATAGCCATTTGTTCAAAAATTAATTTAATTTTTTCTTGTATCTTAGCAGACTTCATAGTATCACAAATATTCATGCTAAGTAATTCAACTTGCAAAAAATTGACATGTCTTTGTTATATATCAATTAAAGGAATAATATCTCTAGTTACTTGATCTGTAATCAAAGAAAATCTACTAGATTTGCCAAAAATAGGTCTAAGCGAGATCTTGCTAAGATTAAGTCTTATAGATGTGGTAACTTTAGGCATATTGCTCCAAACTGTAAACTTCAAAAGCTTAAATCTTTAGGTCTTGCTGATGATATGTATGATCAAGTTTATGGTTTGTTATACACCTTAGGTTCGAAATCTGATTATAATGCTGAATATGAATCAGAAAATGATATTGAGTTGCCTGATTTATCTGATAGTAATAATGCTAATATTTGTTCTAATTGTCAAGGTGATACCTGCACTTGTGATGATACATTTTATAATTTGCAATCCCAGTTTGAAGAGTTAAATATTTAAACCATTACTTTAGATAATGTGTTAGAACTTTTGAAAGAAGTTCTGGATGAGAAACTACGAGAAAAAATTACTAATTTGTCTACTAGTTCGAAACCTAGTACTTCTAAAACTGCTGATAGCAATACCTGTCCCCCTAAAACTGCTGATAGAAATACCTTTACTCCCAAAACTACTGATAGCAATTATTTTAAGCCTTATTCTATAGCAGAAGTTAATAGACGTCTTGCAATGAGTTATGCTCATGGTAAAAATACTTCTTTTGATGATTTAAAGATTGAAGTTCAAAACTTGAAAAAGGAGATTAAATTTCTTAAACAAAACCAGATGATTTGTGATCACAGGTAAAGATACTTCTTTTGATGATTTAAAGATTGAAGTTGAAAACTTGAAAAAGGAGATTAAATCTCTTAAACAAAATCAGATGATTTGTGATCACAAAATTTCGCAAATTGAGAACGATACTTCTCACACTAAAATTTCTGAAAAGAATAATACTAATGATATTCAAAATTCTCTTGATTTAAAAAATGATTATTTCTTGGGAATGATGCAAATTATTACTGCTCATAAATGGTATATTAAATATACTATTTTGATTGATAATAACTGTTTAGTAACTAATATTGCTTTGATTGATAGTTGAGCAGATTTTAGCTACATACAAAAAGGGTTAGTCCCTACAAAATATTTTCATAAAATCACTCATGTAGTTAAATCTGCATCTGGACATGCCCTTGATATAGAGTACAAACTTTCAAACACTCATATTTGCCAGAATAAAGTTTGCATACTACATTTTTCCTTTTTGGTAAAAAATCAGTTATAACCCTCCAATTATACTTGGAACTCCTTTTATGAATGCTATTTATCCTTACACTCATATTGATGTAAAAGGATTTACTGCTAATTACAAGAATAAAGAGATATCTTATTCTTTTGTTATAGATCCTATACTTGTCTTATTCTTTTGTTACAGATCCTGTACTAGAGATATTAATGCTTTAATTGATATGAAACAAAGACATGCCAATTTTTTGCAACTTGAATTACTTAACATGAATATTTGTGATACTATGAAGTCTGCTAAGATTCAAGAAAAATTAAATTAATTTCTGAATAAATGGCTGTTAATATTTGTGCCAATCACTCCAATGCTTTTTGGAATCGGAAAGAGCATATTGTTACTCTTCCATATGAAGATAATTTCTCCGAGTATAATATCCCAACAAAATCATGACCTTGTCAGGTGAATTCTGAATTAGTAGAATTCTACAAAAAAGAGATTGATAATCTGTTACAAAAAGGTTTGATAAATTCATCAAAATTTTCTTGGTCTTGTACTGCTTTTAATGTTAATAACGCAGCAGAAGAAGAACGTGGTGTTCCCAGGTTGGTAAAAAATTACAAACCTTTGAATAAACATTTAAAATGGATCAGGTATCCTATTCCAAATAAAAAAGATTTATTATCTCGGTTATACGATGTCAATATATTTTCTAAATTTGATTTAAAATCTGGATATTGGCAGATTCAAATATTTAAAGAGCATACTTATAGAACTATTTTTAATGTGCCTTTTGGGTAATATGAATGGAATGTTAAGCCATTTAGCTTGAAAAATACTCCTTCTGAATTTAAGAAGATAATGAATGATATATTTAATCCTTATATGAATTTTATCATCGTTTATATTGATGACATTCTTGTGTTTTCTAAAACATTTGAACTGTATATCAAGCATCTTGATATTTTCAAGAAAATCGTGATACAGAATGGTTTAGTGATATCTAAGCCAAAAAATGAGTTTATTTCAAACAAATGTTAGATTCTTAAGACATAATATCTGTCAAGGAAAGATTACTCCCATTCAAAGATACCTTGATTTTGCTTCTAAATTCCCTGATATTATAACGTACAAAACTCAATTATAGAGATTTTTGGGAAGCTTGAATTATTTTTTCCTTTTTAAGAGAATTTATCTCATGATTTAGCCCCATTATATGATGGGATGAAAAGGGACTATGAAGGAGAATGGATGGATAGGCATACACTTCTTGTTAAACAAATTAAACAGAAGGTTAAAACCTTACCCTGTGTAACTTTAGCCAATCCCGCCTGCCAAAAATAATTGAGACGGATGCGTATAATATTGGTTATGGTGGAATATTGAAACAAGTTAATCCCCATTATAAAAATGAATACATGATAATATTTCATTTATATAAATGGACTGATATTCAGAAGAAATATGCTACGGTAGCTCATGAAATTCTAACCATTGTTAAATGTGTTTTAAAATTTTAGGATGACCTTTATGATCAAAAGTTTTTGATAAAAACTGATGCTCAATCTGTGAAGTATATGTTTGATAAAGATTTTAAACAAGATGCTTCAAAGATAACATTTCCGAGGTGGTAAACCCAATTAGCCCCTACTAATTTTGAGATTCAGTATAAAAAAGGAACTGATAATTCTCTCCCTGATTTCTTATCTAGAGAATATCTTAGTTAGAATGACTTTTATACATTATTTCTCACAAAATAAATTTGATTGCTATATTAAAGGTGATTCCGTTATACAGAGACATTCAAAATCTCATAATTGATAAAATCACCCATGATATGGTCGAAGAAACATTTTCTGTTTTCAGTTATGATGAAATTAGAGATATTGACTGGGATGATTTGGAAATATCTGATTAATTGTCCTCTTTGCAGTATGGCTACTGAACCATCATGGTAGATAGCCAGAGTAAAAGAACGAGGTAGATCAGGAGGAAGATCAGCCTCCGGTGGAAGGAGAAGATCATCATCATATTCAGGATCTTCATACGAATCCTCGTTTAATTCCCCAATTACACAAATGGGAAATAAGAGTTTGATGAACTCCAAAGTATCGCAGAAAGGCAAATCTTCATCATCCCCTTCAATTCATCTGGATGATATTCTAGAGGATAGTCTATTATATGGACAATAGCAAACATATTTAGCAGCTCAGAAGCAAAATGATACATTTGCCTCAATCGCTAAAGATAAGGACAATGATGATATCAAGTCCGATGAACAGCTAGAAAACAAAGAAATAATATTTCTTGTTGAAAACTCTGAGATTCAAAGACAAAATAAACCGTGGAAGATATTCCACAAGTTCTTGATAGATAATTTATATTTTTCGAGTGAGTCATACAAAACCCGTATTTATTACAAGACTACTCTCATTTCCACATGTAGTGCAGAATTCGAGCACTTTTCTGGATATAACTTAGAAGAGAATGTTTATAACTACTCAAAAATTATTATTAAAATGATTATATATGTCAAACAATTGGGGATGACCACAATGACAGGAAAACAGATTTTTCTTAAAGGTTCCCATATAAATTTCACTTATTGGGACTACATTCAAGTCTTTAATAAAGTGCTTTATTATAACAATGACCGAAATAAACATACTTGGTTTATAGAGTTTTGTGCAAAGATATTTGCAGAACCAATTCCAAACTGGTTTTTAAATTGGAGGTCCTACCATGGTCCAACCATCCAAATATTGCCAGATCCATTTCTTAAGTTATACAAAGAATGGACTAAAATATGCCCACAGTTAAACGAGTTGTATCACTCAGAGCATGATTTTAAGTCGGAAAAAATTGACAAGATATATTTCTTTATTGAATTTTCTATTTCTTGGATACATAAATGGTGTCCAGAATTTTGGATTCACAAAAGAACAAATCTCATTTTTATATAGGGTGTTCTAAATTAATTTTTGGGATAAAATGATGCAGAAGGATCCCAAGACAAAAATTTTGTCTGGACATGAGTTTCTAGACTCTATTGAAAATAGAATTCGGGAATATCTAGCAGTCCCTCAAAAGGATATTATCGAGTATAACTCAGTATAGCACATTGCTAGAAGAATCGCTATACATGACGGAGATAGAATAGAAATGATATAGAAATACTTGGAAGAAGTCAGGAGAAATCTTCTACAATCTGTTAATCAACATGATAATTCAAACACTTCAAAAAAAAGTATGACTAGTGATGATATCACCGAAGAAGATATTCAGGACTCTCAACCTATCCCCTCAGACAAACCACTATCTGAGGATGCCATTGCAAGGACAGAAGAATTTCTTAGAAAATTAAAGGGAAAACATAAACTATGACATACTGTTTACACAGTAATTACACTGTGCACAGGAACAGATGAGGGACCTATAGTACTGTACATAGATTCCTACACTGTAGATACACTGTCTATGGGATGCGAATGTGGGACCCAGAGTACTATACGTAGATTTTTTTTATATATAGAAGCCTTCATTTGTTAGGGAAGGCATAAGTGTGTTTTTTATATTTTCTCTGTCTTGTACATTTTCTTTCAAGTTTGAATAAAAGTTTGCCGTTAAATACTATTTCGGCCTTGCTTTCAGCCATTCGAGGTATTTGTTAAATTATTTTTATTAAATTTTATATTATTCTCTCTACCTCTCTAGCTGTGACTATCTCTGGCTAAGAAATTTTATATCTATGTTGGAGATCTAACTTCTCTTACATAATAATTATGAAAGATTCAGACTTTATCAAAATTTAAAGCAATTTTTCTATAGTTTCTTGGCTTGGTTCCGAGATAGTGGTACAGTCGAAGTTAGTACTGATTCTGTTGGCTTTGTCTTAGTGACTACATCTAGCAAGACATGACTCTTAAGCCCATTAAAAGATGAGAAAAAAAGGGTGTCTCTTTTCACGGTTAGAATCGCTAGACTCATGGGCTCAACTCAAGTATGTATTAAATTCTGATAGGCCCTTTGCACAGGTAAAAGATTTCCATACAGTCAATAAGCTATATGAAATTCCCCTATATTTCAGTTGATTTTCTGATATTAATTTATATGGTCTGGATGGCCGCGCGGATAGATCGTCAGAAAAAAAGGATGTGAGTACTAAGAGTACTCGACTTAAAGAGGTAGATATACATCAATATCTTGACTTGTTAAACAAGTGGACTATTTTAAAGGTTGATATTAAAACCATTTATAATTATGGTTGGTTTTTCGATATTAATTTATATGGTCTGGATAGCCGCGCGGATAGACCGCCAGCCCTCAGATCCTGTAATCTGGTAGCAGAGCCTAGGAACTTTCATGGTCGTTATGTAATAGATCTAAACTATTCAGCATGGCTATGAATTTTTCTCATAGAAATGGGAGATGTGAGTACTAAGAGGACTCGACTTGAAGAGGTAGATATAACTCAAAATCTTGACTTGTTAAACAAGTGGACTATTCCAAAGATTGATATTAAAACCATTTATGATTAGGGTTGGTTTGATAAAGTTCTTTCTAAACAAATTATAAAGCCGACTGAACAGTCTTTGGTATTAAATTCGTCAGAACAAATGATCCATTTATTAAATAAATGAGATATTGATTTATATAAAAATCACTATAACTTTATGCATATTGGAATAGTTCAAATTGCTTTCAAACCATTAGCTCTTAAAGGGTTACCTAAGACATTCTTAGCATCTCTCATAAATGCTAGAAATATGAATTTTAGTTAGTCTTTAATGGGTTCGATTGAATCTACTGTGGCCTATGGTCCAGTTTATTTCAATACTCAGCCAAATTTACAATTATCTTTGACTGATGCGAATATACTTGATGCTTTGACTTTAAATGTGAAAACGCATGGTTATAATTATGCGTCTGGATCTGAACTTATTTATCTGTCAAACAAAATTTATTACAGATTATTAACTACTTTAAATCCTCGATGTAGGTTATACGATACATCGGATCAGACTATATTAGTCGAGACTAATTTTGCAAGGTCTAAGGTCACCACAAGGAGACCTATTAAATGAGATAAGATTGATTTTCCCACTACTTGGACCTTAAATTCGGTTATATCTCCGACTCAAGTTACTGATGATTTAACTAATCATGAATTATCTCATGTAACTCAAAATCCAGATGGTAGGATTTGTATTCAATTCGATGAAAGATCTACTATTTATAACAAACATTCATTTTCCATGCCTAAATTATTGCCTGCTGTGCATCATATTTCTTCGGTTGAACCATCCTATGGTCCAGCTAGAAGTCGTGCAGCTTCTTTGCACACAATTGACTCAGCTTCTACAAGATTTGTACAGAAATTTAAAGTCAATCCTCGAACAAATATTGTTCAAGATAATGACAATATCTCTGATAGAGATATTCCTACTGTTTCTGAAATGAACTTTAATCCAAATTATATTTGATGATTCCACATCAAATTAATTTTAGTCCTAGATCCCAGGAAAGAAATTATATTAAAAAAATTGATAAAAAATGAAACCAATTTAGAACTTTATTTTTTGAGACTTATAGTCCTGATGAAATTAATAATATTTCTCAAGAATTCTATGAAACGTGTGCATTGCATAATCAAATTATGTATTTTGTGCCTTGGTTTATAACCACATACTTGACATTATATGTTAAAGGTGCTTGAAAGATCTTATCAAGATAATAGTGGTAACATTGTTAAAATTGTTTACCCTCCCCAAGCTCCTTTTATATTGCCAAATAATACTAGTATTACATTTTCTACATTTCAAAAATTAATTGATAATAAAGTTGTTAAGGAAACTGTTGCAGAAATTAATAATTTAATTTCTCAAATAATTATTTGAGCTTATATGTGAAAGTCTTAGGAGAACATATTTCTTCTCTTAATAGAAAGCTCGATGAGTTAATTAATTTGATAAAAAGATTGAGTATCAGTCCAAATTCTACTGATATTGCTTCTTCTTTCGAAAGTAAGAAAGAAGATTTAACGACTAAAACCAGTATTCAAAGGCCCCCTGATATTGAGGTATTTCAACTTAAATTGCCTTTGCATGATTTAGAACAGCTTTTTGATAAAAAGCTTTTTGGTTTAAATATTAGACCTGTTGATTTTTCTAATGCCTTTGCTGATAGCCTTGAGTCCTCTCCTGATTTGAAAAAATAGACCAAATCAGACCTTAATAAGCTCAGAGAAATAATTAAAAAATAGCCAGGTAAAAATTCCAGATATGCCGATTTACCACACATGCAAAATTATTACTATCCGTGAACCACTCCTCAAGATGTTCTGATAGAAGAAAGGGATTGGAATCAGACTAATATGTCTTATAGCGGAGATGATATTTATGAATGGAATCTTGATGGCTCAACTGATAGGCAATTAACAATCCTCCTACATCACATTATGATGTATTCAACGGTGTGCAAAGCCACTGGTAATACCAATAATAGAACAGATAAAGTTGTCTTTAAAATGATAGTTGCTGGTTTTACTGATCAACTTTGTAGCTGGTAGGATAATTTTATGACTCATGAACAAAGAGAGTCAATTTTTAATGCTGTAGCTACTGCCCCAGGAACTGATAACCTAGGAAGAACCCTAGTTGCAAATACGGAAGATGCAGTTTATACACTCATTCTTATAATTTTAGAATATTTTAATGGTAGATTTACCAACCAGTATGAAAATATTCGTACCCTCTTAAATGATCTTATATGTAAGACCCTAGGGAAATTTAGGTAGTATAAATACACCTTTCTAAGTAGGCTTATGGAATTACCCAGAAATAGATATGAGTATTGAAAGGCCAAGTTTATAGACGGATTTCCTCCATTATTCGATGAAAGGGTTAGAAAAACCTTTAGAGGCTCCTATGGTGAAATTCCTTGGAAAAACTATACCTATGGTCATTTGATAGCAGCCTGCACACAAGAAGGATTAAACCTATGTAATGAGTTAAAATTGTCTAGACAACTTAAGCTTGATAAGCTTAGAGAAAAATCTTAGATAGGAGATTTCTATACACAGTTTGGTATACATGAACCAGCTTCCATTTCTAGGAAGAAAGGTCATAGATAATTCAAAGGTGAGCATCCTTATAGGAAAAAGAGATCGAGATATAGGTCCAAGGAAGAACGTGAAATGAGAAAAGCCTATAGGAAATCTACTAGATTTGGCAAAAATAGGTATAAGCGAGATCTTGCTAAGATTAAGTGTTACAAATGTGGTAACTTTGGGCATATTGACCCAAACTGTAAGCTTCAAAAGCTTAAATCTTTAGGTCTTGCTGATGATGTGCATGATCAAGTTTATGGTTTGTTATAAACCTCAGGTTCGGAATCTAATTATAATGCTGAATCTGAATTAGAAAATGATATTGAGTTGCCTGATTTATCTGACAATGCTAATGCTAATGCTTGTTCTGATTGCCAAGGTAATTCCTTCACTTGTGATGACACATTTTATAATTTACAATCCCAGTTTGAAGATTCAAATATTCAAACCATTACTTCAGATAAGGTGTTAGAACTTTTGAAAGAAGTTTCGGATGAGAAACTACGAGAAAAAATTATTAATTTGTCTACTACTTCAAAACATAGTACTTCTAAAACTGCTGATAGCAATACTTGTACTCCTAAAATTACTGATAGCAATACTTTTGTCTTAAAACTACTGATAGCAATTATTTTATGCCTTATTCTATAGCAGAAGTTAATAGACGTCTTACTATGAGTTATGCTCCTGGTAAAGATAATTTTTTCATGATTTAAAGATTGAAGTTGAAAATTTGAAAAAGGAGATTAAATCTCTTAAATAAAACCAAATGATTTGTGATCACAGAATTTCATAAATTAGAAATATATTTCCCACAATGAAATTTCTAAAGGAAAAGAGAAGATTTCTGAAAAGGATAATACTGATGATATTCAAAATTCCCTTGATTTAAAAAATGATTATTTCTTGGAAATGATGCAAATTGTTACTGCTCATAAATGGTATATTAAATTTACTATTTTGATTGATAATCACTTTTCAGTAACTAATATTGGTATGATTGATAGTGGAGCAGATGTTAGCTGCATATAAGAAGGGTTAGTCCCTAAAAAATATTTTCATATAACCACTCATATGGTTAAATCTGCATCTGGACATGTTCTTGATATAGAGTACAAACTGCCAAACACTCATATTTGCCAGAATAAAGTTTGCATACCGCATTTTCTTCTTTTTGGTAAAATAATCAGTTATACCCTCCAATTATACTTGGAACTCCTTTTATAAATGATATTTATCCTTACACTTATATTGATGCAAAAAGATTTACTGCTACTTACAAGAATAGAGAGATATCTTATTCTTTGGTTACAGATCCTATAACTAGAGATACTAATGCTTTAATTGATATGAAACAAAGTCATATCAATTTTTTGCAACTTGAATTACTTAGTATGAATATTTGTGATACCATGAAGTCTGCTAAGATATAGGAAAAAATTAAATTAATTTCTGAACAAATGGTTGTTGATACTTGTAGCGATCACCCCAATACTTTTTGGAATCGTAAAGAGCATATTGTTACTCATCCATATGAAAACAATTTCTCTGAGGATAATATCCCAACAAAATCACGATCTTGTCAGATGAATGTTGAATTAGTAGAATTCTGTAAAAAAGAGATCGATAATCTGTTACAAAAAGATTTGATAAAGCCTTCAAAATCTCCTTGGTCCTGTACTGCTTTTTATGTTAATAATGCAGCAGAAAAAGAACGTGGTGTTCCCAGGTTGGTAATAAATTAGAAAACTTTGAATAAACATTTAAAATGGATTAGGTATCCTATTCCAAATAAAAAAGATTTATTATCTCGGTGATATGATGTCAATATATTTTCTAAATTTGATTTAAAATTTGGATATTGGCAGATTCAAATATTTAAAGAGCATACTTATAGAACTGGTTTTAATGTGCCTTTTGGGCAATATGAATGGAATGTTATGTCATTTGGCTTAAAAAATTCTCCTTCTGAATTCCAGAAGATAATGAATGATATATTTAATACTTATATGAATTTCATCATTGTTTATATTGATGACATTCTTGTGTTTTCTAAAACATTTGAACTACATATCAAGCATCTTGATATTTTCAAGAAAATTATGATACAGAATGATTTAGTGATATCTAAGCCAAAAATGAGTATATTTTAAACAAATGTTAGATTCTTAGTACATAATATCTGTCGAGGGAAGATTACTCCCATTCAAAGATCCCTTGATTTTGCTTCTAAATTTCCTGATGTTATAACTGACAAAACTCAATTATAGAGACTTTTGGGAAGATTGAAGCATATTTTCCCCTTTTATGAGAATTTATCTAGTGATTTAGCCCCATTATATGATAGGCTGAAAAAGGACTATAAAGCAGAATGTACGGATAGTCATACAAATCTTGTTAAGCAAATTAGAAGTTAATCCCCATAATAAAACTGAATTGAGGCGGATGCGTCTAATATTGGTTATGGTGGAATATAGAAATAAGTTAATCTCCATCATAAAACTAAATACTTGATAAGATTTCATTCAGGTAAATGGATTGATAGTCAGAAGAAATATGCTACGGTAGCTCATGAAATGCTAACCATTGTCAAATGTGTTTTAAAATTTTAGGATGACCTTTATAATCAAAAGTTTTTGATAAAAACTGATGCTCAATCTGTGAAGTATATGCTTGATAAATATTTTAAACATGATGCTTCAAAGGCAATATTTGCGAGGTGCCAAGCCCAATTAGCCCCTTTTGATTTTGAGATTCATTATAAAAAGGGAATTGATAATTCCCTCCTGATTTCTTATCTAGAGAATATCTCAATTAGAATGACTTTTTATACATCATTTCTCACTGAAAAACTTTGATTGCTATATTAAAGGTGATTCCGTTATACAGAGACATTCAAAATCTCATAATTGATAAAATCATCCATGATATGATCGAAGAAGAATTTTCGATCTTCAGTTATGAAGAAATTAGAGATATTGACTGGTATGATATGGAAATATTTGCTTAATTATCCTCTTTGCAGTATGGCTACTGACCCACCATGGAAGATAGCCAGAGAAAAAAGACGAGGTAGATCAGGAAGAAGATCAGCCTCCGGTGGATGGGAAAGATCATCCCTAACAATCAGATCATATTCAGGATCGTCATACGGATCCTCGTCTAATTCCCCAGTTATACAAATGGGAAATAAAAGTTTAATAAACTCTAAATTATCGCAGAAAGTGAATCCTCATCATCCCCTTCAATTTATCTGGACGATATTCCAGAGGATAGTCCGTTATATGGATAATTGTAAGCATATTTAGCATCTCACAAGAAAAGTGATACATTTTCCTCAATCGCTAAAGACAAGGACAATGATGATACCAAGTCCTATGAACAGCTAGAAAACAAAGAAACAATATTTCTTGTTGAAAACTCTGAGATTCAGAGACAAAATAAATCATGGAAGATACTCCAAAAGTACTTGATAGATAATTTATATTTTGCGAGTGAGTCATACAAAACCCGTATTTATTACAAGACTACTCTCATTTCCACATGTAGTGCAGAATTCGAGCACTTTTCTGGATATAACACAGAAGAGAATGTTCATAAATTCTCAAAAATTGTTATTAAAAAAATTATATTTGTCGAAGATTGGGGGATGACCACAATGACAGCAAAACAGATTTTGCTTAAAGGTTCTCGTATAAATTTCACTTATTGGGACTACATTCAAGCCTTTAATAAAGTGCTTTATTATAACAATGACCGACATAAGCATACTTGGTTTATAAAGGTTTGTGCAAAGATATTTGCAGAACCAATTCCAAACTGTTTTTTAAATTGGTGGTCCTACCATGGTCCAACCATCCAAATATTGCCTGATCCATTTCTTAAGTTATACAAAGAATAGACTAAAATATGCCCATAGTTAAACGTGTTGTTTCAAGCAGAGCATGTCTGCAATCTGGAAAAAATTGACCAGATATATTTCTTTATTGAATTTTATATTCCTTGGATACATAAATGGTTTCCAGAATTGGGATTCACAAAAGAACACCCGTGTTTATATAGGGTGTTCTATAGTAATTTTTGGGATAAATTGATGCGGAAGGATCCCAAGACAAAAATTTTGTATGGATAGGAACTTCTAGACTCTATTGAAAATAGAATTCGGGAATATATAGCAACCCTTCGAAAGGATATTATCGAGGATAGCTCAATACAACACATTACTAGAAGAATCTCTGTACATGACGAAGATAGAATTGAATTGATATAGAAATAATTGGAAGAAGTCAGGAGAAATCTGCTTCAATCTGTTAACCAACATGATAAGTCGGACACTTCAATAAAAGTATGACCAGCGATGATATCGCTGAAGAAGATATTCAGGACTCTCAACCTATCTCCTCAGACAACCCACTATCTGAGGATGCCATTGCATGGACAGGAGAATTTCTTAAAAAATTAAAGGGAATAAATAAAGTATGGTATAATGTTTATACAGTAATTACACTGTGCACAAGACCGGATGAGGGACCTAAAGTACTATACATAGATTTCTACACAGTAGATACACTGTCTATGGGAACCCGATGTGGGACCCAAAGTACTTTACATAGTTTTTTTTTCTTTTCTATAAATAGAAGCCTTCATTTGTTAGGGAAGGCAGAAGTGTGTTTTTTATATTGTTTCTCTGTTGTACATTTCCTTTCAATTTTGAATAAAAGCTTGTTTTCAAATACTATTCTGGCCTTGCTTCCAGCCATTCGAGGTATTTGTTAAGTTCTTTTTATTAATTTTTATATTACTCTCTCTCCCTCTCTAGCCGTGACTATGTCTGGCTAAGCAATTTCATATCTATGCTGGAGATCTAACTTCTCTTACATAATAACTATGAAAGATTTAGACTTTATCAAAATATAAAGCAAATTTTCTATAGTTTCTTGGCTTGGTTCCGAGATGGTGGTATAGTCGAAGTTAGTACTTCTTCTGTTGGCTTTGTCTTAGTGACTACGTCTAGCAAGTCGTGACTCTTAATCCTCTTTTCACGGTTAGAATCGCTTGGCACATGAGTTCAAATCAAGTATGTATTAAATTCTGACAGGCCCTTTGCTGGGATAAAAGATTTCCATACAGTCAATTAGCTATATGAAATTCCTCTATATTTCGGTTGGTTTTCCGATATTAATTTATGTGGTCTAGATGGCCGCATGGATAGACCGCCAGCCCTCAGATCCTGTAATTTGGTGAAAACATATAGACATGTATACGTTAAATATATATTACTTTAGAATCTATTGAAAATATATACACATATACATATATACATTACATATTATACTACTTTAGAAATATATACACATTAAATATATACTATTTTAGTCTATAGAAAATATATAGACTTATATGTAGAATATATACTACTTAAAATACCACTTGAAACAATATAAAATTATACATACAACATATATGCACTACATATATATATATATATATATATATATATATATATATATATATATATATACACTTTAAAAAATATATACATGTATACGTTAAATATTTACTACTTTAGAGTCTATAGAAAATATATACACATATATGTAGAATATATACTACTTTAAATACCACTTGTGTATTTATGTAGAATATATGTGTATATATGTTTGTTATGTTTATTACTTAGTGTAAAGTTTGATAGTAATATATTAAAAGTATTTAATCAAACTAAAAATTCAATTTAAATGAAAAAATTACAAAGTAAAGAGTGAATGAATGTTGTATTTTATTGATTGCAAAATATCCAAAACTTATAATTTACATGAAAGAAAAATCTATAAATTCATATTAATATTAACGAAAACTGTCATAGGATAGTCAAAATCAATAGGGGTGAAACCATGCATTGGACTTGATTGTGTTGAGTTCTCCCTTGAAGTTAGAATTTCTTCAAGATTCTATTCGTCTTTCGGCTCCACCTCCATTTCTTGATTTCTTCGTTCCGCTCTAATCCTATCTCTAAGGAAAACTAGAACATTCATAGCAGTTCTTTCCAATGAGTGTCGATTGTCTCCAAGCTGTTGTCGTCACTGACTAAAAGCGCTCTCCGATGCAACGGTTGACATTGGAACATTCAATATATCTCTAGCCAATCTTGAAAGCAAGGGATATTGTCTTTCATTATTCTTCCACCAATCCAACACATTGATCCTTGCTCTACGATTCTCTATCGATTGTCGAAGATAATACTTAAGCTCTTCCAGAGAAGTTGTTATGTATGTTGAAGTCTCAACCCTATCCCAAACATTTGAATCATAAAAGTAATCAGGAAAACCACTATGTGTCGACCTTTTAGAAGATGATGGCTCCTTGGGAGCGACAGTTGGGCTGATATTTATCGGTACAGCTATATCAAGTAAATCGGCATAATGGTTATGTAATGCTTCTATATAAATATTCGCATCACTCATAGCCATAAACAAATCTGATTTCTCTTCAGGCTCTATCTCTAAGGAATTATAAATAATAGAACTAAAGTCGCACATAGTATTATATTTCACACATGGATTTAGTATAGCACCACCAAGTAAATTGGGGGAAGCGATAAAAATATTTTTAAAATTTAGCAAACATAGCACTAACAGCTTCTTTGTAACCTTCTCTATTCTTATATTCTTTAAGCAAACAAGAAATTGCGGCTTAATAAGCTAAAATATTACAAACAGTAGAATAATAAGCACCAGAAAAATTCAACCGTAGCTATATAGTTTTTTTTTCAAAAACTTAACAAAATCATTAATTGCAGCCCAATCAGAATCATGTAGCATACACTCAGGAAAAGAATTAGAATATTGATTAAAATTCATTGTAATAGGACCTTTATAAGAAAGAAAAGTTTTTAAATAAGTATAAGTAGCATTCCATCTAGTATCACATTCTTCAAGCATTAATATCGGTCTAAGTCCATTTTGTTCACATTTACTTTAAATTCTCTCACTCTTTTTCTTCAATTATTTCCTTGAATAAAGTCAACAGCAAGCCGTACCTTTTCAATATAAAGCTCAAAAATTTTAAGACTATCTTTTACAATTAAGCTATATATATGACAAGCACACTTAACATGAAATATTTCAGGTAACGGCGGAGAAAGTTCAGCTTTTAACTTGTCAATAGCCACCTTGTTGTTAGATGCATTATCAAAAGCAATACATAAAAAAAATTTCAATACCATAGTATTCTGCAATTTTAGTAATAGATTCAGAAATAAATTTTTCAGTATGTCTACGATCTTCATCATACAAAAAAAGCTAGAATACATTTTTGCACAATAAAATTATTATCTATCCAGTGAAAATAGTGGTTAACTAATTATTTTTATTAACAGCACGACCAAGATCGGAAGTTAGAGCAATTCTACATTGAATATTTTTTAATAATATAGATAAATAATAAACATATTGTGCATGGAGTCTCAAAATATCGGCCCAACAAAGACTTCTAGGAATACCATTAAACATAGGATTATCAATTGCTTGAATATAATGAATAAAAGCATTCGAAGAACCAATACTGAAAGGCAAACAACAACAACTATTATTTTCGCTATTTCTTCCCGGTCTTTCATTTTATTATAATTCTTAATCAACTGACCACTTGTTGGGTTCAATTTAGTTTGTGTTGATCCACCAACAGCCTCACCACCTTGTGCAATAAATAACTCTATAGTGTGTCTATCTCTTAAATGTCTCATCAACGAATTTGTACCCCTTTTATTGCCTTCGATTTTATGCTCATATATAATTTCACAAATATTGCATTGCACCTTATTTTATCCTTCTATTTCCGTAAAAAATTCTCATGCAATACTACTTCTTCTACGAGGTCTTGGGGCACAGGAAAGAAGATTAACCGATTCAAATCTAACATTAGCATTTCCTACTCTGAGTGTCTCACTAATATTTTCATCTTCTACATCTAAATTAACCGCGTCTACTTCATTCTCTTCTTCTATACCATAATTTTTTTGAGCTTCTACATAATTCATATCATGAGTATCTACACCTATTTCTTCCTCAAAAAGTTGACTAAACGGTACCGGAGGCACACGAGTATATCTATTACTTGAACTACCTCTATCGAAACCGCCACCAATTTATTTTTTACTACCACTATCTCTTCCGGGACAAAAATTTTTGACACTTTTACCGAGGTTTCATATTTTATTCATATTATAAAATAAACTAAGAAATATTCAAAATGAACAATAATAATAAAAATAAATATTCAACAATTAATATACTAATTAAAAATTAAAGGTAAGAGATGAAACGATAATACTAAATTTTGAAAGTATCCGAAAGTTGCGACTTTATAAAACTTTCACTTGTATTTGTAATCGCAAAATTAAAAAATAAAATTGAGCACTTTAGGAGATAATTAGAATATTTGAGAGAAATTGAGAGAATGAGAGAATAAGATTCGTGAGGAAAATCATTTGAATATTTAGGGAATTCAATTTTTTTTAATTAAATAGGAAATTTGGCCAAATGGCCGTTGGGTCCCAAACGACATTATAGCCATTGGGCCAACGGTCAAATGGCCCAGTCAGCAACAACCCAAAAAAAATTTTTTTTTTTTTAATTAACCAAGTCGGGCCAGGCCGGTTAACCGGTGGGCCTGGCCCGGTTTTGAACTAGTTCGGGCTTGCCGGGCCTGTGAACTTTGATAGCCTAGCCCAGGACCAGCTACCTTGTAGCCCAGGGCTCACTGAGATGGGTCAAACCGGGTCGGGCCCTTTAGAAGGGCCGAACTTACCGGGCCAGAATAGTCCAGCCTGACCCGTTTGACAAGTATAGACTATGCAAGGTTGAAGGTTAGTTGGATTTGAAATTAATATATATCATTACTTGATTGAACTTTTTGTTTTTATACAAGTCAAAACTTTGTATTTAAATTGTTGTTGGATCATTTTTTTTGAGTCATTAGTAGTTTAATTATCATTAATTAGGCTGAGGATTTTAAATTTGCTCTAACAAGGAATATATAGAAAGGGAAGAGTCGTTATGTTTTTCATAGTTTTAATGTGTGTATGTACGCCTTATTATACTTTTCTTTTTCTTGATAATTTTGAAACAATCATTAAATTGATATGGCATCGAACATCTTCTCTGTATATGTTATCGAAAAATCTCTATTTGATCTCATTTGAATAAGTTAGAGATTTGATTCAATATAATGCATAAGATGTTTAATGAAAAATATATTTTTTATGTGGTTCATTCATATTTTTTAGGTAGATAAAAAATGAACGTGAACATGTACGTACGCTATCTAAAATTACACACAAGACTATGTAATGATACCCTCTTCTACGAAGGAGAAAAGAAAGAGATCATTTGTTTCCACTTGTTTAAAAATTTAAAAAAGGATGAAAAATGCAAATACACCTTCGATTATGAAGAGAACATCCTTGTAATTGGTTTATAATGTGACAAGTATGATTGTTACATATATGAATGTATACACTCTTTCTCTCTCATAATTCATTAATCTAAAATGTTTTTTCTTTTAGAAAAACTTATATAGATCAATAGAAAAAAATTAACTCAAATATCCTTCGCGAAAAAATCATATCATACATATATAAAATAATACTGTGTACATGTCAAAGACAACATTTTAGAAATATATACTAATCTTTTGAATATCCTTAGCAAACTTTCTAACTTCGTCACTGATAGACTATTAAAAAAACATGAAAAAGATAGTTGATTAGTAAAAAAAATATTATTTTATGAAAATCAAATATAATTTTACTTAATTTTTGAATAATCGTGCGAAGCGCAGAAAAATATATTTCTACAAGACGTGTCAATGATCCAATTTATATTTATTCTTCTTTTATGACTATTTTTTCTTCTTTCATTAGAAGTACTAAAATATTTTAATTTAAAAAGTCATTGTAACTCACACCTCTTCTTCTTCACAACTTCTACTCTTAATAATAGTATCAACAATTCACATTAATTAACTTAATTTATATTTAATTTTATAAACTATATAATTGAGGCAATAAAAAATGTGTTTTGAGGACAACATCTATAATTACTATCATTTTTCTTAATTTTTTTACTCACTTTTTTGCTTATAATTAACTGTCACAAATTTTGACCTAACTATGCAACAGATGCAAAAATGAAATAACATAAATTATGACTTTAGTTACAGTTACAAACTCATTGTTGTTACATAAATAAGGAGTAACTAAATACCAACAAACAAAAAAAAAGACTTTAAAATAAATAGTACTAAATAAGCAGCTCTCAAAGTATTTTATGATTAAGAGGGGGGAGGGGCGGTGTACTAAAAAGATTAATCGTTGTTCCTCTTTTATATATTCTTTCTTCTCTATATAATATTATACAATCTCAAATACAAGTAAAAAGTTATTACACGAATCTAAGAAATTGACCTTGAGTTTTATTTAAAAATAGACCATCGTTCTTTTTAGATATAGAAAGTTAGAAGAAAAAGAAGTCATAACATGTTGTTTTGCTCATCCTAAATTTTTTTAGTGGAATGATTCTACATAATTTTTAATTGAAATACGACGCAAATTAAGAATTAAATTTTTTCGTATTTAATCTAAAATAGTTCTCACAAATTCTTCATATATACAATTAGTACATAACATATTAATATTATATTATTTTAATCTTTTCAATAATCGCACTAAGTGCGGTCAAGTACACTAGTTAAGAATTAATAAAACCATTGAGCTCTTTGGCTCAACACACCAAAACTAATATGAGGTCATTTTCTCAAGCTAAGAAACTTTCTTCTTCACGAATTGCAAACAAGGCAGGACAATCTGAAGAATCACCAAGGACAGTTATGTACTTGAGTTGTTAGGGTCCTAATTAATTGAAGACCTGGAGATTTTTGTAGATGAGAAAGGAATCGGAAAAAATATTTTAATTTGAACAATAATTTGTTGCACTAAAGCTCCCCTTGTATAGAGCCTGAAAAGGAACAAAATCATAAAAATTTATCATACTGTTATGAAAAATAAAATAGGAACAAGAAGAATGGAGAGAAAATAGAGAGTGATATTATTTCTCTTGAGAGGTGAATAACAATGAAGGAAAACCCCTTTATTTATAGGGAAAAACTTACCTTGGGGTTTCTAACTTTTCCATAAATAGGCATTCACTATATATGAAAAAGTAGTCATTCACTATATATGGTAAAATAGACATTCAGTATATATGGTAATACATTTATAACACTATCCCTTGAATATCTAATTGATAGATAATATGTCTCGTTAAAACCTTAATAGAAAAAATTCAGTGGAAAATATCTAGTGAAGGAAAAAGAGTACACATCTCTAATAATACGCATATAGGATGCCTCATTAAAAATCTTACAAGGAAAACTCATTGGGATAAAATCTCGTAAGAAAAAAAAGAGTAAAACGCGTATTAACTCCCCCAAATGAGAACATTCTTGAACTTTTTCATTTCGATCTTGTGCACCGTCTTCTTGAAAGTTGCAGTTGGAGGAGACTTGGTGAATAAATCAGCCATAGTGTCACTTGAATGAATAGGTTGCACTTTAATATCACCATTCTTTTTGTAACTCGTGTGTATAGAAAAGCATTGGCGAAATATGCTTCGTTCTATCTCCTTGAGTCCTCCCTTAAGTTGTGTTGTGCATGTTGCATTATCCTCATAAAAAATCATGGATACTTTATCACATTTCAAATCACATTTTTTGCGAATGAGATGTATCGTGGACCTCAACCACACACACTCTCGGCGTTCTTTATGAATAAATATTATCTCAGCATGGTTTGATGAAGTAGTTACGATAGACTACTTGTATATCTCCAAGATATGACAGTACCCCCACATATGAACACACATAGCTTATTTGAACCGAGCTTTATACAGGTCATACCAACATCAGCATAACCGAAATGATCGAATTACAATCTTTAGAATAAAATAAGCTCATATGTTTAATCTCACTCCGATGTATCCTAGTAGGAGCAGAACTATACCTTGCTAACGAATTGATTGAAAGACTATATTGGGTCTTATAGTATTTACAAGATACATTAGTATACCAATTTCACTATGATATATAACCAATCTAATTCAGTATATTTTTCATTCCAGCAAATAATCTATTGCTTTTGAAAACTCTCCAAGAGTTTCAATAATTTTGAAGTTATAAATTTATGCAATATAAGGATTATAGATAAGTTTTCCAGAAACTTTTATATGCTTCAAGTATTTTGAATCCTTAAAAATTTTCATACAAATTTTGTCAAGTAACGATATGCAGTATTTAATGTGTGACATCTTCAAGTGTCTGGACTACAAATCAAATAAGTTTGTGCTTACCAAGATGCATCCTTTCATGTCACTTCATAAATGTTTCTACGTCAGCATGCTTAAACAAACATAGAATTTAGATCCTCGTAATCTTTTACAATATTGTGTCAATATTGTATCAAAGAAATTATCGATGATATATCATTTTGTATCGATTCACAATATGACATAATATTTTGGGATCTCATCACTTTATTATTTTCAAGTACCTGAACCCTTCATAATATTTCATGAAGTGTTATGTCGTAGGATTTTCAAGAACACACTGTGACTTTATTATGGTCATTTGCTTCTTTTTTCTTTTTAAAAAATTATTGAATTTAAAATTAATTGGTCTACCATAATTAATGCATGCACTAGATTTTGTCCTTCAGAGACATTCAATTTGGAGCATTTACAGCTAAATGTGAGATTAATATTGAATCGGCAAATGCTCATAGCATTTGAACTTGAATTATCTTTTGAATGAGGATCTAATAATAATTCACAACATATCACTTAGTTGTTTATTATCTCCCCCTCATGTTAGGAATACTAACATACTTCTCAATTTACTTTAGAGAATCCATCTTTGTGCATCACATTGCATATCCATTTATCAAATACCACACATCAAAACTACTATATGGAATAATTGATTCCTAACCTTGAACCAATTGAGAGGAAGGAATTAATCATAATTTTTGGTCTAATGCAAACAAGTGCTATTGTATGCAATATATCATACTCCAGACTAGCACATGAGGCTTTGTTCTCATAAGCAATGGTACAACTATTTATCAAAGATATTTAATACCAACTTAACTAACATTATCAAGATAAATTGTCATGATTACACAATCTGAAAATTATACTCTTAACTCAATTTAATATTGAGCAAGCAACTTTATGAATGTCAAACTGCAGGTTGACAGTAAACTCACATGTGATCATCTTATATTGATGCATCTTAATAGATCACATGACAAGTGAACGGGCTCATATTCACCTTTATACTTTTCAGATTAAGGGAGTCAATCCCAACATTAGTTGATCCAACCAACTTATCATGAGACCAAAAAACATGAGAAATTTTTGAAGAATCTTCTAATTCTTTAATACATGTCTATACTCAATATACACATCTTCGGAATGTCACGATCGTTCATGTCAACGTATGAATTTTTATACTAGTAAACTTCAAATTTACTATGACATGTGCCTTTAGCTTTATTAAATTTCAGATTTGATTTACAAGAATAAACATCATATTTACTACATCTGAGCAAATTGCGGAATATTTCTTCTCAATTATTCTACCTCTTTTAGAGGTGAGTTATGCTACCATCACAATCAAGAGCACGTTTGTATTGATAAGCTTTACAAAATATTATCACATTCACCCAGGGAATGCATCTGTGCTTATAATTATCAAAATTCTCATTCCCGAGAATGAAATATAATCGTGCCTTAAGCTTTGATAGCTTATAACTTTTTTCAAAATATTGCTAATTCAAGAGCAAATCAAGGTGTGTATATAATAGGGAGAATTTTTTTCTCTAACATATCTCATAATCATAATAAGCGTGTGAAAATATTATCTCTTTTGATGATTATTATCATATTATCCCTCCACGCCTATATCCGTGCATTCAATCAATTGTCTTCTTTCAGACATATTATGCACTGCTACCACATTTTCTTCAAGAATGAAGCAAGTAGTCAACTTTTAGATTCATCATATATTGCTACCGTATTAACTTCATGGAACAGAGCATATCAATGGGATACATTTCATGACTTTTCACCAAACACCCATTATTTTTACTTAACCATCATAATATCATCAATAGGATGTATTGAGATTCAAACTCAATATTTTATCTATATAAAAACGTCTTAGGCTATAACTCGAGGAGACTTGAACCCACATCTTATCACCATGGTGCATTAAAACTTTTAACCCAATATCTTACTCTCTTAATGAGATGAGACTTAAATTCATCATCATATCTTTTAACAATATTATTTTTCATGAACAAATTCAAAGCATAAGTGGTTTCAAATCAATTATTTTTTCTCAAATCCAACAATAATTAAATCATTAGAAGCAAAAGATAAATAACATGACGAATTACTAACCTCAAAATTACCTTTAGATTTATAATCTCACCTTGTTTGGTAGAGTCTCGTGCTAATAACATGTTATGAAATACTCCCTCCATCTCAAATTACCCGTTCCAAATTTAGATGGAACATTGATTAAGAAAAATAATTAATAACATGGCTAATTTACCATAGTGACCCTATTAAATGATGTTTACATTTTAATATAAAGAAAAAGTAATTAATGCAAAGGGACAAAAAATTGTCTCTTCATGATTAATGAAAAAAGATAAGTAAAATGAGAAATTAAATTAGAAAATTTGGGACGGATAATTTGGAACAAAGGGAGTATAAAATAAGAACAAGAAGAAAGGAGAGAAGAGAGAGTGATTATTATTTCTTTTGAGAGGTGAATAACAATGAAGGAAAACTCCTTTATTTCTAAGAAAAAACTTACCTTGGGGTTTCTAACTTTTCCATAAATAGGCATTCACTATATATGAAAAAATAGACATTCACTATATATGATAAAATATACATTCACTATATATGATAATACATTTATAACGCATAAACAATTTTATCGTAGATAATTTTACTTTATTTTGAGGAGAGACTATTTTCAAGGCTTGTTTTAGGCTATGGTTCTAAATAGGAATATATACTTTAAGGGCATACCCATTTCAAAGACAAGCATGTAATTTGAAATCTTTCCAATAATTATATGTGAAAACTATGCTATAATATATTGATATAGGGTAAAAATCATTTACCCTCTCCAACTTTGCTTTAAAAATCAAACGCCCTCCTCAATATTGAACAAAAATCATTCTTCCCCATTTAATGTCTATTTTATCCTTAACATTTTCAATCTTCTATTTATATAATGTTTTTTATATTTTATATTTATTTTTCATGATCTAGATATGTATCATTTGTATTTAATTTCATTAACACTATTAATAAATTCTTTTATAAAGTATATTATATGTACTAAGTATGTATCTGTGTATGTAATTATGTATATAGATGCATATTTTAATTCTCTCTTATTCTTTAATTTATCTATAGATAAACAAGTTTTGGTTGTCAATATAAATTATTTTCTAGATTAAAATTCAAAATTCATTAACAATAATAATTTAATTTGTAACAAATATACATCTTCAACAACACCATACCTAGTGAAATTTTCTAAGTGAGGTCTGGGGAGGGTAGGGATACGCAAAACTTAACACTACCTCACGGAGGTAGAGAAGTTGTTTTCGAAAGATCCTTGACGATTAATTATTTTGTATTACCTACACTAAAATATATTTATAAATTCACGGGGTCCTATGACCCCCATGAACTAGATTTTAGCGTATTTTTATCAATTTTTTAGTTGACGTGGTACCTTTGATGTGGATTCCCTTTTTATGTAATAAAGGTATCACATCAACACAAAAGAGTGACAAAGATACACTAAAATCTAACAGGCATACACTAAAATTAAAGATACACTCTAATTCATGAAATGGTATGCCTGTTCGAAAAAGACGCATTCTTTGGATGAACAGACATGATTTTTCAAAAAGGTCACACCTTTTAAGTGAACCATTTCCACCTTTCAGAAGAGGCACCTAATGGCTAAATAAACCTGTTTTCATCCACCGGTTTAGGTATGAAAATTTTTTTGAAAATACAAACTCTTCTTATCTTCAAAAACATTCCGTGTGATCAATCAAACCATTAAGTGGGTTCGAAGAGATTTCAATTGTTTGAGGTACCGCTACAGTTGGTTTGTTTGGCCATTTTATCCTGGGAGGAAGATTTCATAACCTTGGGTACAGTGCGGGAAATTATTCCTTAAGGACACTCCGTGAAGTCGGTGGACTTGGCCTTAAAAATTTTGTTTCATCTAATTTCTGAAAATTAACATATTTCTTGGATAGATTATTCGTAATCTTGTGTTGAAGGTGTTAAAGAACTTCATAAGTGTTTTGTGTTGAAGTTATTGTTGCATATATATATATACAAATTCTTGTACCTAAAAATGTTGAAGACAACAATCTTAAGGAATAACCTAATTGTTGGAATCTGTATAGCTTGTTTTTGGAGATTAAATCTTTAAGATTTCTACTCCATTTGAACTTAACTAGTGATTTGAAGACATAAAATCTTCTTCATAAGTTAAAGATCACTCGGTTGACGATTGAAATTCATAAAAAATTCTTCGTTAAAGTAGAAACAAGAAGTGTTTAAAGTTGCTACAATTTTTTAATAAGTATTTCGATATACTAAAGGTACTGTCTTGTGGTGATAGGAAAATGATGACTGATAGTCAAATGCATGATGCTAGAATGATTATGGCGGCAACTAGTATTGCCATGATGAGTCGTACTAATGCTCCGCAAGATATGGCACTGGCGGAGAAACCTGAAAAGTTCGCGGGTATTGAATTCAAGAGATGGTAGCAGAAAATGTTCTTCTACCTCACAACTCTCTGTCTTCAAAGGTTCACAGTTGAGGAAGCTCCGGAGGTTCCCGAGGGTACATATGAAAAAGAATGCTTCATGATTGTGGAGGCTTGGAAATACTCAGATTTCCTTTACAGGAATTACATATTGAGTGGTCTCAAAGATGACCTTTACAATGTGTACAGTGGAACAAAGACATCGAAAGAGTTATGGGGAGCGCTAGAACGAAAGTACAAGACGGAGGATGCAGGAACTAAAAAATTCTTTGTTACAAGACTCCTAGATAATAAAATTGTAGACAATAA
Organism: Capsicum annuum; assembly: GCF_002878395.1. Classification (NCBI taxonomy): domain Eukaryota; kingdom Viridiplantae; phylum Streptophyta; class Magnoliopsida; order Solanales; family Solanaceae; genus Capsicum; species Capsicum annuum. The sequence continues at coordinate 201,224,229 of NC_061117.1, read as the reverse complement.
GTCTTTTGTTTCCCAAGTGTAAGAACTGCAAGTGATCATCCATGATCTCCTTGCGGAAGGTATAATTTTGACAAATACCATTGTTGAACCATTTAAAAATGGTCTTAATATTCACTTAACCTTTATTGTAGGTTTGATCGTGAATGAGGCATTTCAAGTAGCAGCAATAATAAAGAAGCTACCTGCTTTGAGGAAAGACTTCAAAAACTATTTGAAACACAAATGTAAGGAGATGTCAGTCGAAGATCTGATTATGCGACTACACATTGAAGAAGATAATAAGACTGTGGAAAAAAGGTCAAGAGGCAATTCTGCAATGAATGGAGCAAACATTGTAGAAGATGACCAAAATAATTCCAAAAAGCGAAAGAAAGGTGGAAATAAAAACAATCAACCCAAGAAGAACTTCACGAAAAAGTGCTTCAATTGTGGCAAGATTGTCCACAAGACTAAGGATTACCATGCCCCGAATAAAGAGAAGAAGAAGGACCAACAAATTTGGCTAAGTCTAAGAAAGAAATAGATTATCTGTATGCTATGCTTTCCGAATACAACTTGGTGGGAAATCCTCGCGAATGGTGGATAGATTCTGGTACCACCCACCATGTTTGTGCTAATAAAGAGTTATTTTCGACGTTCGCTTCGGCTCAAGTAGAAAACAAGATCTATCTAACAAACTTCGCTACTGTAAAAGTAGAAGCAACAAGAAAAGTGTGCTTGAAGATGACTTCCGGCAAAGTGTTGACACTTAACAATGTCTTGTATGTTTTGAAGTTACTGAAGAGTTTGATTTCTATTTTACTTCTAGACAAAAATGAATTCAAATGTGTATTTATTTTCGAAAAAATTGTACTTAGTAAAGGAGAAGTGTATGTAGGAAAAGGCTACCTCAATGAGGGCCTATTCAAAATGAATGTAATGAATGTTGAAATCAATAAAAGTTCAAATTCTTCTTACTTGCTTGAGTCTCCCAATTTGTGGCATGAACGGCTAGGCCATGTTAATTACAAAACATTACAAAAACTGATTAACTTAGAAGTTTTACCAAACTTTGAGTGCAATAAATCAAAGTGTCAAACTTGTATGGAATCAAAGTAAGCTAAGCATACGTATAAGTCCGCTGAAAGGAATTCCAATCTCTTTGACTTAATCCGCACTGACATTTGTGATATGAAGTCAACACCATCACGTGGTGTGAAAAAGTATTTCATAAATTTTATTGATAATTGCACTAGATATTATTATGTATACTTGCTAAATAGTAAGGATGAAGCAATAGATGCATTTAGGCAATACAAAACTGAAGTTGAAAATCAGTTAGTGTAATACCCCAAAGTTTTCTAACTTATTTCATCCCAAGAATGTCAAGTATTAGCTTCTAAATTAAATGAAATTTATTCCATGAGGAATTTTCAAGATTTTCACTTTTACTTATGTGAGAAATTCAATAAGTTTTCCATCAATATAAGATTCGCCAAATCCGATGACCGGGTAAGAAGTTATGACTATTTCAAGTCCCCATCGTAAAAAAGCACCATGTTAGTCAATGGCAGTTTTCAACTTCCAGTGAGCCTCCGTGATTTCACCGCATCGCGAAAAACTTCCAGGTTCCAGTTGTCCAATTCCATTAGGGGTTCGTGATTTGTCCCGCATCGCGTCATGGCCAGATTTTAGAATTTGTATGGCACCACGATAGCTCCACGTTGCGCCGTCAGCCCAGTTCCCAATTATCCCTTTTCAGTAATACAACGCGATAGCACCGCGTCGCACTAGGTGCCAAAATCGGGATTTTTTTTAATCAATTTTAAGTTTTTAATGTCACGGGCCTTTAAGTATTTTTCCATGGCCCTAATCAGCTTAAGCACATACTTAGACCTAAAATTACAAGGTCATATAATTACTCATCCAATTTTTCCCCAAATTGAGTTACTCTCTCTCAAGCCAAGAAACCCTAGCTCTCAAGAATCAAGGTAAATCTCAAGAAATCTATCCAAGGACTCCAAGAACCGTCATGGTTTCCTTTCTCAGGTATGCATAGTGTTCATTCATGGATTCCCTTTGTCCATGAAGCCCAAGAATCAAGTTTTAAACTATGAATTATGATATTCATGCTATGTGTTGATTATGTTCACGTGGTTGTTGTTGTATGATTCTCAAGTTGGAATCTTAATGTGTTTTTATGAAATTACATTAGTATATGAGTTTAAATCCATGAATTGAGTGGTTCATGATGTGTTAATTGATGATTATACCTATGCCTTAATTTGTTCATGTAAGGTGTTTGATAGAATGCCTAAGGAACTAGAACTTATGTAAATATAGCTAAATTGTGACTTAAGTGATGGATTCATGTTTTACCTTTATGTTCAAATAACTTCCATTCTATTAATATGCCTTGTAAATATTGTTGGATTGCTCATGAATTAACCTTATGAAATTATGCAATGTTTACATGCAATCCTATTCATGTACAAGCTTATGATAACCATGTACTTCATGAAATCACCAACTTATTGTATTATGGATTGTTGATGTTGATCATATATTCAAAAATGTCATGCCTTGTCACTTTTCTTCTATTGAGTCCTGGGGGTACTTGTACCCGATAATTTAGTTGTGTGCCTAGAGCCAATGTTATGTTTTCATGATACTCTCAGTCAAGCCATGATCAATAGAATTTAGTCAGTCATGTGACTCAGGAAAGCTCAGAAATTCAGTAATATTAGTAGTATTTCATCAGTCAATGGAGCTACATGAACCCAGTCCAGTTCAGTAAATCATGTTCAATGTCTATTCAGATGGGAGTAGGATTTAGCACCGAGTGAACCCAAGGATAAGGACACACACTGACAGATGAGGGTGTGATCCTTAGAAGCAATCCTTGCATTCCAGAACTATGTAGTCAACATAGATTGAGACATCAACACTGATAGATGAGGTTTGATGAGGTAGATAAACACTGTCAGATAAGGGTCCCACCATTCTCTTTTGGGGACACTTTCAGTTGAGGGTTACTCATAGCTTATCTTTACCAGTGGTGCGATATTGACACCCTTCTAATTGGGGTTACAGATTGGACCCCAACCCAGCTATAATGCATTATTTGGGGCATATCAGTTAGATGCCTACTTCCCACAATCTCAGTCTCAGTCTTAGTCTCAGTAATAGAACTCAGATAGTTCTACAGAATTCAGGACTACCAGATACAGTCAACCCAGCACAGTACGAAACTCAACTAGTTCCATCAAAACCTAGGCTGTCAGATACAGTCCCTCAGTATCAGTTATTTTAGTTATACCAGATATTAGTATCTCATGTTATCAGTACCCAGACATAGTAATCATGTTATCACGAACTCAGTTACAATTATTATGTATTCATACATGTATTTTCATATTCATGTTATCCAGCCAGTTAGTGTAGTTCATGCATATGAAACCCTTGCATTCAGCCTACCTCACATGCATACCAGTACGTTTATTCGTACTGACGCATTTGTGCTATGGTGTTTTATACCATAGGTTTAGAAGCATGAGCTCCAGCGCATCAGTAGCATTCCAGATTTTAGCAGCCAGATTTAGCATTGAGTCCTTATCCTTTGAGGACATGATCATTACTTTATTTCTTCATTAATTAGTTTATTTCAATAGTTGGAGTTAGTGGGGACATGTCCCATAAAATCCTTATTTAGATAGTTTAGAGGCATTCAGACTACAGTATTTTCAGACATTGTTTTAGTTTTGGTATTATTGTACCACATTATTCAGATATGGTTTTATCAGATGTTTATCAATTTTGAACCTTGTGGCATGTTTCAGCCTACTATTTTCACATTTATAAAGTATATTATGCAGTGTTCAGGTACAGATATCAATCATGGGTTAGCTTATGGTCCTTCGGGGTCATGAAATTGTGTAGCATTTCGAGTACCAGATTTAGAGCGTTACAGTTAGAGAAAAAGATAAAAACTATAAGAAGTGATAGGGGCAGAGAATATGAATCTTCCTTCTCCGAAATAAGTGTAGAGAATGGAATTCTTCATCAAACTACGACCCTGTATTCACCTCAATGTAATGAAATTACAGAAAGGAAAAATAGAACTTTGAAGGAATGATGAATGCCTTACTTATAAGTTCAGGTTTACCGCAAAGCTTGTGAGGGGAGGCTATCCGTACAGCCAACCGAATACTCAATAGAGTTCCCCATAGTAAGACACAATCAATTCCTTATGAAAAATAGAAAGGAAGGAAACCCAACTTGAAATATTTCAAAGTGTGGGGGTGTCTAGCAAAGGTCCAAGTTCTGATGCCTAAAAAGGTTAAAATAGAACCTAAGACGGTGGACTGCGTGTTCATAGGTTATGCTAAAAGTATACATTACGTTGGTTTTTGGTTCATAAATTTGAACATCTGGATATTAATGAAAATAAGATAATTGAATCAGATAAAGCTGAATTCTTTGAAAATATTTATCGTATAAAACTAGACATGAACAGTCTAGTGGAGGATCTAAACGATCTCGAGATGAACCAAGTGAGAATTCACATAATGATGAGAATCAAAGATGTAGTACACATCAAAGAACATCAACTTCATTTGGATCGGATTTTGTAACATTTCTCTTAGAAAATGAGCCTCAAACATTTAAGAAAGCGATGGCGTCTTTTGACTCATCCTTTTGGAAAGAGGCAGTCGATAATGAGATTAATTCAATCTTAAGCAACCATACATGGGAGTTAGTTAATCTTCCTCTAGGAAACAAACCTTTAGGATCAAAATGAATCTTAAAAAGAAAAATAAAAGTGGATGGTACAATTGACAAATACAAGGCAAGACTTGTAGTAAAAGGCTTCAAACAAAAAGAAGGCCTTGATTACTTTGATACATACTCGCCGGTAACAAGGATAACATCGATTCCAATGTTAATTTCCTTAGAGGCGGTATATGGTTTTGAAATCCATCAAATGGATGTGAAAACCGCATTCCTAAATGGAGAATGGAGGAAGAAATTTACATGGAATAGCCTGAGGGTTTTGTAGTTTCAGGAAAAGAAAATAAGGTGTGTAAACTTGTTAAGTCACTTTATGGGCTAAAACAAACACCTAAGCAATGACATCCAAAGTTTGACCAAACCATGTTGGCAAACGAATTCAAAATTAATGAATGTGATAAATGTGTTTATATTAAAGACACTCTAGATCACCAAGTCATTATGTGTTTATATGTGGATGATATGTTGATCATCAGTAGAAACATTTCAGACATAAATGTAACGAAATGAAAGCTCGAGAGAAAGTTTAATATGAAAGACCTTGGAGTTGTGGATGTGATATTAAGGATAAGAATCCATAGAACTCCACAAGGGTTGGCATTGTCACAGTCTCATTACATCGAAAAGGTACTTGCCAAATTCAAGTATATGGAATTTGGTATTGCCAAGACTCTATTGGATGTGAGCTTTGCACTTCGAACGAATAAAGGTGAAAGTGACTCACAATTGGAGTACGCAAGAGTATTGGGATGATTAATGTATATAATAAACTGTACATGACTAGACATAGCATGGGCTCTAAGTAAGTTCAGTCGGTACACAAGTAATCCTAATAGAACTCATTGGGTGGCAATGAAAAGAGTTTTGGGGTATCTTAAATACACTCAAGACTATGCTTTGTATTATAATAAATATCCCGAGGTAATTGAAGGATTAGTGATGCAAATTGGATCACCGGATCGAATGAAGTAAAATCCACGAGTGGGTATGTATTTACTATCGGTGGAGGAGCGGTCTCTTAGAAATCATCCAAATAGACTTGTATTTCTCTCTCTATAATGAAATCTGAATTTATCGAATTGGATAAAGCCGGTGAAGAAGTAGAATGACTCTAAAATTTCTCGGAAGATATTCCTTATTGGCCCAAACTAGTGTCACCAGTATGTATACACTATGATAGACAAGCGGCAATAGGTAGGGCAGGGAGCATGATGTACAATGGTAAATCTAGTCATATAAGACGGAGATATAATACCATTAGAGAACTTCTCTCTAGTGGAATTATCACTATTGACTATGTGAAGTCAAAGGATAATATGTCGGATCCACTTACAAAAGGCCTATCTAAAGAAGGAGTTGAGAGAACATCCAAGGGAATGGGTTTAAGTCCTAGGACAAGTCAGCATGGCAGTAACTCTACCTAGTAAACTGGAGATCCCAAGAGCTAGGTTCAAGGAGATCAAACAAAGTTGTGTCTGACAGGTTCAACATTGTCAAATACCCAATTTATTCTCATGATATAGACAATGTTTAGTAAATGAGAATAAGACTTATGGTGTGAAGTCTTTTAATGATTATCTAAATTTGAAAGATTTGACCAAATAGTTTAATCTATAGGATTGAACGTTTATAAATCACCTAGGTGAGGGTGTAGTGGAAGCCGCTTTAAGGAGAATGTTAGTAAAGGCCTATTCTCTAAGCTCTCATGAAATTGGGACGTGTTCATGGCTAAAAAGAATAAAACCGTGAGAACCATAAAGAGTAACAGGTTGGTTGTGTGACATGTGTTATCTAGGTGTACATTAAAGCTTGACGGTTCAAAGATATCAAATCTACCAATTGACCGAGTGCATCCGATGCATGTTCACTATGAAAAGTTCAAAGGGAAACCCACTTATCTAGATGCAATCAGTCTTTGCTTGATGATCACATACTTGTCCGTAAAATTTTACGAAAAAGTAGCCATCCCCTATTCATGTGGGGGATTTTTGCGTTCAATATGTATGAAAAGTGTGAATGAAAAATGGAGGAAAAATAGTGGAGAGAAAGAGAGACACTAAAATGAAAAGTGTACTCTTTTAAGAAAAAGTTCACTAATTCTACCATATTGCTGGGAAAAGGAAACTTTGAAGTGTTTATAATAAAAAGCACTTTCTCCACATGGATAGTGAGGCAAGAACAAGGGGGTGCCTCGCGCTGTCATCGTTGTCACTCGCTCAGCTTGGCTTCGAATTTGGATTTGGATTTGGATAATGATCGATCGATGAAATTTATCTTTTTGGACAAAGTATATTTGACAAAAATTTAATCCAAAAATACCAAAGGGAAAAAACACAATAAATTATTTCTGTATTTTGATCCTCCATTTATATGCATGCATGCAGTGGCAGAAACACTATTTCAAAATGCAGTGCAGAAGCGAATTGATGCTTCGGAAGGGATGCAACCCTTCAACGAAATGACACACTGATTCATGAAATGGTATGCCTGCTCGGAAAAGATGCATTCTTTGGACGAACAGACATGATTTTCTAAAAAGTTCACACCTTTTAAGTGAACCATTGCCACCTTTCAGAAGAGGCATCTGATGGCTATATAAACCTTCTTTCATCCACAGGTTTAGGTATGAAAAATTTTCTGAAAATACAATCTCTTCTTGTCTTCAAAAACATTTTGTGTGATCAATCAAACCGTTGAGTGAGTTCGAAGCGATTCCATTTGTTTGAGGTACAGCTACAGTTAGTTTGTTTGGCCATTTTATCCTGGGAGAAAGATTTCATAACCTCAGATACAGTGAGGGAAATTATTCCCTAAAGACACTCCATGAAGTCGGGGGACTTGGCCTTAAAAATTTTGTTTCATCTAATTTCTGAAAATTAACATACTTCTTGGATAGATTATTCGTAATCTTGTGTAGAAGGTGTTAAAGAACTTCATAAGTGTTCTTGTCTTAGATTTGGACTTGTGTTGAAGTTATTGTTATATATATATATATATATATATATACAGATTTTTGTACCCGAAAATTTTGAAGACAACAATAAATATACGGGTAAAGTAGGTAATTTAAAAAATTAAATAGAAAAAAAAAGGGAGAATGTTATTGTTCAAAGTTGAGGGGGTGTTTGATTTTTACAACAAAGATGTAAATGATTTTAACCCTATTGATATATCGATAACTTGATGCTCTAACCTCCAACTATTAATGTCAAATTGTTGCATCATTTTTTACCTAAGTGACATTCAGGATTTAATTTTTGAACTATTAACATTGAAATTATTATCTATTAAAAAGTTCGGAGTACACCACCATTTATTATAACACTTGACTATAACAAATTATGATATTTAAATAGTGTTTGAATTGATTTATTTTTAAGTATTTTTTATTTTTTATTTTTTCAGAAAAAATCTAGTGATATTTGAGAAAGTTAAAAAAGTGTTTTAGACACTTACTTTAACTAAAAAAATATAAAAATCAAAAGCTAAAAGTAGAATATTCTTAAGAGAAAAGTCAAAAAAAAAATCTCTAAACTTGTTCGCTCAACCAGGGGTGGAGCTACCCTTTGTCGAGGAGATTCATCCGAATCTCCTTCGGTGAAAAATTATGCTATATATGCATGGTTAAAATTATTTTTTATGTATATATATTAGATGTTGAACCCCCTTCGGTTACTTCAGATGTTCACTTATTAACCCCCTAAATAAAAATCCTTACTCCGTCACTGCGCTTAACTTACATTAGCCATTTAACTTCACTGACAATTACCCCTCCCCCCACATAACAATTTTACGATGATAAATATAACCCTAAAAATGTAATACCACCCTCACAACGAAAAGTACATTACACAAGCCTACACATCCGTGCCACATCACTGCCACGTCGGAGCCACGCAAATAAAATATTTTTTAAATATTTTATATATATATAAATATTTTTAAATATTTTAAATCCCTCCCCTTTCTATCTTCTTCATACCACCCCTCGTTCCCCCCCCCCCTCTCCCCCGGTCCACCCTCCCCCCCCAGACACCCCCCCCCCACCCCCCCCCCCCCCCCAAACCCCCCCCCCCCCCATCCACCTCCATCCCTGTAAACATCACCCGTCCACCCCTACCCCTGCAAACACCCACCGTCCACCCCCACACTTGCAAACCCCCCCGCCCATCAAACAAATCTATCCATCCCCACCCCTGCAAATACCTTTAAAAAGTTAAAAATTTTCGCTGCTAGGGGCAGTTGGTTACACAAAATTGGTGGTGTCACATAAGCTGAAAAGCTCTACACAACACAAAATTTCAATAAATTATTTGAGCTATACAATGTAGAAGGTGGAAACATAATTAAAGGATTCTTTTTTTTTTTTTTTTTAAATAGCTAAAGAAATCAATTCATCAATTAATTGATTTCTTGAGCTATCCTTTGGTAATGCAGAAAAATTTTCACCAATTTACGAGAAACATATTTCACCAATTCACCAAAATTTTTCAAAATAGCTCAAGTAAAGAGGCCTGGGTAAAGTTTTGCAGGTCCGACAGCGGCCAAAATGAAGAGGAGTTGGAACATTCGCATAAATAAGATAAAGTGGGCCCACTTATTTTTCTTTTTAACTTTTTTCTATTCACTCGTGGAAGATTTTTTAGTTTGCCACGTAGCTATTAGGGGGACATTCAATTCACTTTTAAGTTGTTAGAGGGGGTATTTAAATATCAATAAAATTAAAGTGATAAAGTAAGTTAGCCCGATAAGTTTTGGGGTGATTTTATGATTTTTCTCTGTTCTTAATTTACAACTTTTAGTTTATAAGCTATTTTTTAAAAATCAATTCAAATACCCTCTTAGTGCTTATTACCATTTTAATAAATTTTTATCCACATAAATTTATATTCTATTTTAAGGGATCGTTTGGTACAAAAATGAGTTATGCGAAAATTATCATTGTTGATACTAATAATACAAAGATTAGTAATGTAGAAATTGTGTGCAAGAATTATTTTTTATTTTGTGTTTGATTTACTGTGTTAAATTAGATGTATTATGTATTGTGTTTGGGTTTAAAATCTTTACAAATAAACTTTTGAAATTTTTGTAAAATTTTTTACATTATTTAATTAGTCAAGTTGTTCACCCTTTGTGAGATCTTAATAAATTAAAATATGAATAATAATTTTCACTCCACTTAGCTAATTATTCATTTTATATTATTTTTCAATTGAGCCAATTTTATCTGGAAGAATTTACAACGACAACTAATTGGAATATTACTCAGAAAAAAACAAAAGAAACATGTAAAGCAACTATGCAAGAACAACAAAGACGGGGCTTGGGACTGCAGGTGACAATAGAGTTTTAAAATAAGGTGTGGGTGACACAAGTCTTAATAATTGAGTGGAGGTGACAATTGCTTTATTAAGGATTAAGAAAGTAAGAGAAGTTTGAAAATAACCCACAAGTTTTTTAATTTACACTTTGATCCAATGTAAAATCTAATATAACTAGAAATGGAGTAAAAAAAAGATACATTTCTCTCTCTTCTCGTTTATTGGATTTTTCTCTCTTCGCAATTTTTATTGTTCATTGTTGTTGTTGCTTTATTCATCATCTTCTTCATTATCATCATCTTGTTCTTCATTATCATCTCTTCTTGTTCATCATCATCATCTTGTTGTTGTTGAACATTGTTGTTGTTACCGCTACTGTTGCTACTTGATCAAAGTTTTTTAGGTCAAATTTTATTCGTATATCACTTGGGCATTACTTATTAGGTGATTTAAGTAAACTTATAATTTAGTTGAATTGCTCATCTGGGTGTATCTGCTACTGATGTTTTATCAACAATGGATAAAATATGTAATGTGAATCCAACAGATGAGTAATCTGTTGCACAGATGAGTAATCTGTTGTAATATATATGACTAATCTGTTACAACAGATGAGTAATCTGTTGCAACATATGTGACTAATCTGTTGCAACAGATTACTCATCTGTTGGATTCATATTATAGTGTTGTAACATGAATCCAACATATGGGTCATCTGTTGCAATAAATTACTCTTTTGTTGCAACAAATGACTCATATGTTGGATTCATGTTGCAGGCTTTATCCATGGTAGCAGTAGCAGATATACCAAATAAAAAATTCAACAAAAATCGTAATTATACTTACAAAATCACCTATGCAGTAATGTCCAAGTGATATACGAATAAAATTTAACCTAAAAAAATTCCAAAAATTTCAACAGGGGCACAACAAATAAGTGAAACACATGAAAAATTTCATGAAACAGGTAAAGAAGACAAAAATAGTATATCATACATCAAATGCAAAAGGATCAAGAGGACAAATGTTTGAGTTCTCCTAAAAACGTTTAAGTTCCCTAGTATTTTAATTGCTTTCTAATGGATGACCCATTTGTTATAACAGATTTTCTATCTATTTGATAATTTTCAATAGATGAATCATCTCTTGCATATGTTAGTTATCTGTTGTTTCAAATTAAGCAATTATTAGTAATAACTAAATTGATTTACCAAAAATTAAAGAAAAGTCTTTAAGACAATGGAACAAACATTTGAGTTCTCCTAAAAATATTTGAGTTCCCTAGTATTTTAATTATTTTCCAACGGATGACCTATTTGTTGCAACAAGTTAGTCATATGTTGCAACAAACGCTTATAACAAGTTAGTCATTTATTGATTCAAATTAAGTAATTTTTAATAATAATTAAATTGATTTAATTAAAATAGAAGACGAGACATTAGACAAGGGGGAAAACGTTTGAGTTCTCCTAAAAACGTTTGAGCTTTAGTATTTTAAATTATTTTCCAACACATATTTTGTCTATATAATAATTTCCAACAGATGAGTCATATGTTGCAACAACTTAGTCATCTGTTGCAACAGATGTCTATATCTGTTTGATAATTTTCAATAGATGAATTAGTTGTTGCAATAAGTGAGTCATCTGTTGCAACAGATGTCTATATCTGTTTGGTCATTTTCAATAGATGTTTTTATTTGTTTGGTCATTTCCAACAGATTACTCATCTGTCGTAACATGTTAGTCATCTATTGATTCAAATTAAGTTATTATTAGTAATAACTAAATTAATTACTAAAATAAAATATGAATTAATAAGTTCAATTACAGTTTCAATTAATCCCATGGTAATTACATGATCAACTAAGTATATTTATCCTAAGTAGAGTGATCAATTGATCAATTTTATTTGAAATGATTCAAACTAAGTCATCATTAGAAATAACTATATTGATTTAACTAAAATTACAGATGAATTAGTAAGTTCGATTTCGATTTCAATTAATCTCATAGTAATTACATGATCAATTAAGTGTTTCGTCCTTAGCAGAATAATTAATTGACCAATTTTATTTGAAATGATTCAAATTAAGCCATTATTAGTAATAACTATATTGATTTAACTAAAAGTAAACATGAATTGATGAGTTTACTTACAATTTCAATTAATCTCATAGTAATTACATGATTAACTAAGTGTATTCGTCCCGAGTAGAGTGATCAATCAACCAATTTTATTTGAAATGATTCAAATTAAGTCATTATTAGTAATAACTAAATTGATTTAACTAAAATTAAAGAGAAACTTACAATTTCAGTCAATCTCATAGTAATTAAATGACCAACTAAGTGTATTCGTCTTGAGTAGAGTGATCAATTGACCAATTTTATTTGAAATGAATCAAATTAGGCCATTATTCGTAATAACTAAATCGATATAACTAAAATTAAAGATGAATTGATAAGTTCACTTATAATTTCAATTAATCTCATAGTAATTACATGATCAATTATGTGTATTCGTCTCGAGGAGAGTGATCAATCGACCAATTTTATTTGAAATAATTCAAATGAAGTCATTATTAGTAATGACTAAATTGATTTTAATTAAATTAAAGATGACTTGATAAGTCCACTTACAATTTCAATTAATGTAGTCGTCTTTAATAGAATGATAAATTGATAAACTTTATTTGAAATGATTCAAATTAAGCAATTATTAGTAATAACTAAATTGATTTAACTAAAATTAAAGACAAGACCTTAGACAAGGGGACAAACATTTGAGTTCTCTTAAAAACATCTGAGCTTAAGTATTTTAAATTATTTTCCAACATATATCCTATATGTTTGATAATTTTCAACTAATGAGTCATATATTGCAACAACTTAGTCATCTGTTGCAACAGATATCTATATTTGTTTGATAATTTTCAATAGATGAGTCATCTATTGCAACAGGTTAGTCATATGTTGCAACATTGGTTTATATTTGTTTGGTCATTTTCAACAGATGTTTTTATCTGTTTGGTCATTTCCAACAGATGTCTTTATCTGTTTGATCATTTTCAACAGATTACTCATCTTTTGCAACATGTTAGTCATCTATTGATTCATATTAAGCCATTATATTAGTAATAATTAAATTGATTTAACTAGAATTAAATATGAATTAATAAATTCAATTATAGTTTCAATTAATCTCATGGTAATTGCGTGATCAACTAAGTGTGTTCGTCCTGAGTAGAGTAATCTATTGACCAATTTTATTTGAAATGATTCAAACCAAGCCATAATTAGAAATAACTATATTGATTTAGCTAAAATTAAAGAAGAATTAGTAAGTACACTTATAATTTCAATTAATTTTATAGTAATTACATGATCAACTAAGTGTTTAGTCTTAAGTAGAATGATCAATTGATCAATTTTAGTTGAAATAATTAAAATTAAGCAATTAGTATTAATAATTAAATTGATTTAACTAAAATTAAAGATGAATTGATAATTTTAATTATGATTTCAATTAATCTCATAGTAATTACATGATCATCTAAGTATTTTCGTCTTGAGTAAAGTGGTAATTGATCAATTTTATTTGAAATGATTCAAATTAATACATTATTAGTAATAACTACATTGATTTAAGTAAAATTAAAGATGAATTGATAAGTTCAATTACGATTTCAATTATTCTTATATAAATTACACGATCATCTTAGTCTATTCGCTCTGAGTAAAGTGATCAATTGACTAATTTTATTTGAAATGATTCAAATTATGTCATTATTAGTAATAGCTAAATTGATTTAATAATTACGATTTCAATTAATCTCATAGTGATTACATGATCATTTAAGTGTATAACCTATTGTAATAGATTTAACCTGTTACAACAGATGAGTCATCTATTGAAAATTATCAAACAGATATACACATATGTTGCAACAGATTGGTCATCTATCGTAACAAATGTCTTTATCAGTTGGTCATTTCCAACAGATGATCAATCTTTTGCAACATATGACTTTATCTGTTTGTCATTTCCAACAGATTGCTAATCTGTTGCAATAGATGACTAATCTATTGCAACAAATATCTTTATATGTTTGGTCATTTTCAACATATTACTAATTTGTTACGACAGATGATCAATCTGTTGCAACAAATGTCTTTATCTACTTGGTCATTTCCAATAGATTACTCATCTGTTGCAACAGATAGGTCATCTGTTATCAATCTATCTTTAATTTTGTTGTAATAGTAAATAATCTTGTGTTGTTATTTAATTTTAGTCTGTGAACTTGCTCTCAACCAAACACATTCTTTCTTGTAATTGATTTTTTTCACTTCTTAACGCTCAAAAACTTACACCTCACAACATCTTAAAAAATAGGTAGAATGAAAAAAAATAAGAATAAACTCAGTCAATCAAATATAGATTTTCTCATTCATTACATAAAAAATATTTACAACATTAGGTAGATCCGATAAAATAAACAACATATGATATAAAAATATATAACCTAATTATTATTATTATTATTGTCAATCAGAAATCCATTGCGAATCCCACGAAGCACCCCTGCTCTCGCGGCATCCAACTCTCACTCGAGTCCATGAACCAGCCTTTCAAGTTCCTACAGGGTGTCAAGTAGAATTGCCATGTACCAAATCAGATCAGTCATATCTAGAACATGCATGAACAAATAACGTAAAACACTAAACCACATATACTACCAACTGGTAGTTTAACAAAAAATGTGAAACTTAACTAGAAAATAGATTTATGTTAATAATTTTCATATTAGAACAAGAAAATAAAACATACCTTAACGGACGAACAAGAAATTTATTTTTGAAAGAGAAGTGATTGAAGATATAATGATGGTTTTATGCAATACAAGATGCAAGAGATAGAGCTGAGGAGACCTACTTATAAAAGATTAAATGAGTGAGTAGTGCAGTGTGTTAGGCAAAAAATCATGATCGTTCACCTCTTTTTTAATAATTATATCTCTTAATTAAATCAAACTTGGTGACTTTTCGATTATTTAAATTAAAAAATAGATTTAAATACAAAAAAGGCGAAAAGTCATAACTTTTCAGCTTTTTGGTATTTTAGTTATTTAAATTAAATAGCTACAAAATTGTGTTTATCATTTTTTTCATATTATTTATTTACGAATCATTTTTTTAATTAAATAATCGAAAAGTCATGACCTTTGAGTTTTTCCAACAAATGATCTATTTGTTGCAACATATGGTCCATCTATTACAACAGATGACCTTTCGGTTGCAACATATGACTCATCTATTGGAGTAATTAATTCATTTTTGCAACATATGGTTTATCTATTGCAACAAATTGTTCATTTGTTGCAACAGATTATTCATTTGTTGAAAAAATAAATCAATAGCAAGATTTATTCAATAGAAACAATAACAAATCATCACTTATCAATATACCATTTTTACCATGAGATTAATTAAAATCATTATTGAACTTACTAATTCATCTTTAATTACAGTTAAATCAATAGAGTTATTTCTAATGATGGCTTAGTTTGAATTATTTCAAATAAAATTGGTTAATTGATCACTCTACTCAGGACGAACATACTTAGCTGATCGTGTAAATACCATGAGATTAATTGAAATTGTAATTAAACTTATTAATCATATTTTATTTTGGTTAAATCAATTTAGTTATTACAAATAATGGCTTAATTTGAATCAATAGATGACTAACATGCTGCAATAGATGAGTAATCTATTGGAAAAGACCAAACAGTTAAAGACATTTGTTGAAAATGACCAAATAGATATAGACATATGTTGCAACAGATGAATAATTTGTTGCAACAACTAATTCATCTATTGAAAATTATCAAATAAATATAGACATCTGTTGCAACATATGACTCATCTGTTCGAAATTATTAAATAAACAAGATATATATTGAAAAATAATTTAAAATACTCAAGCTCAAATATTTTTAGGAGAACTCAAACATTTGTCCCCTTGTCGGTCTTGTATTAAAGACTTGTCTTCAATTTTAATTAAATTAATTTAGTTATTATTAATAATTTCTTAATTTGAAGCAACAAATGACTAACCTGTTATAAATATCTGTTACAACAGATGACTAACTTGTTGCAACAAATAGGTCATCTGTTGGAAAATAATTAAAATACTAGGGAACTCAAATATTTTTAGGAGAACTCAAATTTTTGTCCCATTATCTTAGAAACGTCTATAATTTTAGCTAAATCAATTTAGTTGTTACTAATAATTGCTTAATTTGAATCAACAGATGACTAACATATTGCATCAGATGATTTATAAGTTGGAAATTATTAAACAGACAGAAAATCTATTGTAACAGATGGATCAACTATTAGAAAGTAATTAAAATACTAGGGAACTTAAATGTTTTTAGGAGAACTCAAACATTTGTCCCCTTGATCCTTTTGCATTTGATGTATGATATATTATCTTTGTCTTCTTTATCTATTTCATGAAATTTTTCATGTGTTTTACTTATTCGTTGTGCCCCTGTTGAAATTTTTGGAATTTTTTTAGGTCAAATTTTGTTCGTATATCACTTGGACATTACTTCATAGGTGATTTTGTATTATGATTTTTGTTGAATTTCTTATTTGGTGTATCTGCTACTGCTACAATGGATAGAAGCTGCAATATGAATCCAACATATGAGTCATCTATTACAACAAGTGAGTAATCTATTACAATATATGACTAATCTGTTGCAACAGATGACCATATGTTGGATTCATATTACAACACTATAATACGAATTCAAAAATTAGTAATCTGTTACAACATATGACACATCTATTGCAACAATTTACCCACATGTTGTTGCAACATATGACTCATCTATTGCAACAGATTAGTCATATATATTGCAACAGATTAGTCATATATGTTTCAACAAATTACCAATCTGCGCAATAGATTAGTCATGTATGTTGCAACAGAGATTAGTCATATATGTTGTAATAGATTAGTCATATATGTTACAACAGATTACTAATCTGCGCAATAGATTAGTCATATATATTGCAACAGATTACTCATCTATTGGATTCATGTTACATATTTTATCTATTGTTGAAAAAATAGCAGTAGCAGATACATACAAATGAGAAATTCAACTAAAAATAACAAACATAAAAAAATAACAAACACCAATAAATCAAGTTCCTCGTTTTCATCATAACTAAAAAGCCTTAATTTTTTACATGTGAAAATAAAAAAAAAACGATGAAGAACTCAAAGTTATTGTCGCCGGAATGTTGCAACAGATTACTCATCTGTTGTAATAGATTAGTCATATATGTTGCAACAGATTACTAATCTGCACAACAGATTAGTCATATATGTTGTAACAGATTACTAATCTGTGCAACAAATTAGTCATATATATTACAACAGATTACTAATCTACGCAACAGATTAGTCATATATGTTTCAATAGATTACTCATCTGTTGGATTCACATTACATGTTTTATCCATTGTTGAAAAAACAACAGTAGCAGATACATCCAGATGAGAAATTCAACTAAAAAATAACAAACACCAACAAATCAAGTTCCTCGTTTTTGTCATAACTAAAAAGCCCTAATTTTTTACCTGTGAAAATCGAAAAGTAACGATGAAGAACTCAAAGTTGTTGTCGCCAGAGAATGTTGTCATGTCGATTGACGGTTGAAAGTAAAAAAAGAACGGACAAGAACTCAAAACTATTGATCGCCAGAGGTTGAAGTTGCACAAGATTGAAGGGAGAAATTTGAAAGTTGTTGGTTGGAAGAAGTTAGAGAGAGAAACTATCGAGAGAAAGAGAGAAGAGAGAAGAGAGATTGATTTGCAGAGAGAGGGAAGTTTTGTGGGTGTGGGTTGATTTGTATTTTTGAAAAGGTTAAAAAGTTTGAAAAATATTAATCAAGTCCACAATTAACCTAATCAAGTTTCTTAATTATGTTTAACCCTTTAAGTTGGTCAATGTCACCAATCCTTCATTGAAGACTTAAAAGACAACTTTCCTTCAATTTTCTCAACAAAGACTATTGCTAATATAGTTTTAAAATTTTAAATTATATATTTATTTGACAATGATCTTTTTTATTTAAATTGATCCACCTGCAAATTGAACAGTTACATAATAGTATAAATTTTGCTCATATTCGAAGTTATCAACCAATATGAGAGGGAGACATTGGTATTACCTTTTAAGTAGTTGATTCACATAGACAAATCAAAAAGAAGCTGACAAATTTAATGTAACATTACAGTCAAACTTGCAGAGATTTAATTTAAAATGAAAATTTAATATAAAGAATTGAGGGTAGTTTAGTTATTTAGTTATCTTATTTATGTATGGTTAAGCCGAGTATAAGTAATTCCATGAATTTCTAGGTATAAATAGTACACCTTATAGTGTATAAGTTATTCGTATATTTGATCGGATTAAATTGAATTGAGCAATTAAATATTATATTAGCTGAACTAAACTTTAATATAAGTGCTATTTTATTTATTACAATCTATCAAACGAGTCCTAAAAATTAAAAATTATGAGTTAGCACACTATCGAACCCAGAACTATAATGTTATCGATATATAGGTCTTGCATCCAACTTGCTTTAAGTAATAGTAATATAATGTTGTTGCTACTTGCTATGTACACATTGCATCGAGCATCTTTATGTGTAGTAATAAATATTTGATCATCACGGATAGTTATGTCACGACCCAAAAACAAGGGTCGTGATGGCACTTGTCGCGATAAATCTTGACAAGTAAGCCTCTTACCCAAACTAATATACACAGCAAAAGACAGAAATGTCCCCAAGGTAAGGCTTCTAGAATGAAGTCGAATCTCAAAGATATAATAAAAGCGGAAAAACAAAATCAACACATGCAACCACAACTCTCAAAAACTGTCGTCAATGGTATAAGAACTACTAATATTATCTAAGAGTCAAATACATTCCAAAAACAACCATAAAGAAATAATATCTGTCTCCGAATACTAATAATGACATAACAACAACAACAACAACAACAACAACAAACCCAGTATATTCCCACCTAGTTGGGTCTGGGAGGGTAGAATGTACGCAGTCCATACCACTAGTTCTAAAGAAGTAGAGAGGTTGTTTCCGATAGACCCCTGGCTTAAGACACATGACAATATACAAAAACATCCAAAGCATGAGACATGATAAAACTAACATAGATACAACATCCACAAAATAATGTACATTACCAAACAAAAGACACCAAAACCCTCCTAACTACAGACTATGATTCATCCACTCACCTTATCCCTGTAACCTAGTGTTTTTCCTTCAGACCTTCCTATCCAGGGTCATGTCCTCAATGAGCTGTAACTGCTCCATGTCACGTCTAATCACTTCTCTCCAGTATTTCTTCGGTCTACCCCTACCTCGCTTGAAACCATCTCACACTAGTCTCTCACACCTACAAACTGGGGCGTCCGTGCCCCTTCTCATCACATGACCAAACCATCTCAACCTAACTTCCCGCATTTTTTTCTCTACCGATACCACGCCCACCTTCTCCCGAATAATCTCATTCCTAACTCTGTCATCCCTTGTAAGACCACACATCTAATGCAACATCCTCATTTCTGCCACCTTCAACTTTTGAATATGGGAATTCTTAACTGGCCAACACTCCGCTCCATACAACATAGCCGGCCGGACTGCAACTCTATAGAAAAATAGAGGTGAACTCCGGAAGCATGAATATCCAATCGCTACCTTGGAACCTCCAACAATCACCCGAGTCAAGCAAGTTGAGGTGTACTCAAGCTAGGACCTGTACCGAAAAGGCACAGTAGGCATGAGTAAGGTCCACTTGTACTCAGTAGGTATTATAGGCCAACCAAACAAAGTAGTAAATAAAGCATACAAAATATACACTAAGGGCACGTCACCTGCAGTAAAAAATATCCCACAACGGTAGCCCACACTGCTTGCACTAACAGTTCTAATATATCACATATATTGTAACATCACTCTAAGATAGAACACAAGTATACATTATATCATATAAGTAGATCAAGGGGGAACATGCATATACAAGATCATCAATTACAATTAAAAGAAGATAAGATACTTACATAGATGACAAGTCAATATGACAATACAATACAATACAATATAAGCACAATAAAGTAAGTGCAATGTATATGATGATGATGATGATGCATGAGGTAATCGCACAACCTTCAGGATCGTTGCACGATCCCTTTATATACCTACGGAGCTAAAGCTTCCCGACGTAGGACTCATGGGGGTTCGTCAACCCGTATACAATCGACATATCTCATATATTATTTCCGACACATCACTCGAAAATGATTTTATAAGGTGTTACAATATATCCTCCCGGCATATCCCTTGGGGAGGGTTTTTAAAAAGGTATTGCCAATGTTACTCAGGTGTTGCCATAGTGGTACCAATATTTCATGAATGAGGATGTAATGATCACAACCAATCGCAATGAGTATTTTCACAACCAACCACATGATATATATCCACAACCAATCACAATAATACATTTTCACAACCATGTGAGCCAATATCCACTCATTATTTTCGTCTATCCATTAATTTCCACGTGTCTCATATGCTAATAAAGTATGAATATAATCACAATACACCAATGGTACCACATTAAGAATTTTAATAATATTATAAAATCATTCACATGTATTCAAGGCTATCAATATCACATAGGACCTCACATGGTCACACATATCACATAATATCTCAATTTTGACGATTACATCACATAAAGGCTCCCACACGGGCATAACACATAGATAGTCATTTTTCATGATTAGTTCTCACCCTTAACATGCATTTTGTTTCATCATTTACTATCCAGACCAGTTTGAAGGAGTTAAGCCATAACCTACCTCAAAAGCCGAAATCGGTCTGCTTACATTTTACAAATAATCTCGAACTCCACTTAAAACATCAAATATAAAATCTACACATCAAAACAAAATTAACGACACTCATATTGACTACTTTTGGTTCGGGGTCAAAATGGAACCCTAAAATGGGTTTCGGAAAAAGAAGGGCAAAATTGGAACTTTACTTCAAAAACATGTTTCCCATATTTTTAGGAACCTGCATCTGGAAACCCAAGTTAAATCGAGTAAAAAATTGAGGTTCTAATCGAAGAAAAATTATTTTTGAGTTTTACCGAGTAAAATCTTTAAAATCCGGGATAAAATCAAGAATCAGGGTTGTTTTGAAGGTTAAATTGACGAAAATCTAGTAATTATAAGATAAAAACATTATTCAAGAGAAAAACAGTGAAATTGGATTTAAAATCAAGCCCGAATATATTTGGTGTTTTGAGAAATTTATCAAAAAATTACAAAGAAAATTGTGAATTCTAACCTAAAATCCGTAATAAAATCAAGAAATAGGTGTTAATCTAGCTTCCCAAGCTCCCACAAACTTCACTTTTAAGTTCTCATACTATTTTACAGTTTAACTCTCAAGACACAAGGTGAAAGAATAGACAAAATGGGTCAAAAGAGGAGTAAAAAGTTATATTGCAGAAAATCTGCATTATATACTGCAGTTTTTTTCTCTAAGTCGAAACGGAATTCGACAGGTTGCCCGAAATTCGTTCGGAGTACGATATACATAAACGAACTATGCAATCACACTAAATTTGATGTTCCAGACACGTTGGTGAAGTCAGATTTTCAAAAACATATCATTTTCACAAAGTTGACCCCCAAAACCACAATTTTTCAAATTGAGGGTCAAAATGAGATTTAAAAGTCGCAAAATCATACCAAAAATGTTGCCACCCTAAAATCGATATTTTGGATCTTCTGGCGAAGTCGGACTTTCCATCCGAGGTCGTTTAGACCAAATGTGGCTCCCACACCCATATTTTCAACTTTCCAACTTTCCGATCAACAGGTCAAAATGAGCTCGAAGCACCAGGACCCGAACTAAAAGTCCACCTAGCCTAAAATCGATATTCTGGAGCTGCTGGAGCAGTCCGTTCATCCATCCGTCGCATGGATCAAAAGATATTCACATAAGTCCAAAATAAGACTCTCGAATTCATCAAAAACCACAATATCACACAAATTGTACCAAAATGCACCAAAAATTATGTCAATCACCCCCCACACCCCAGAAATACCATAACACAATTACGGAGAGAGGTAAAATAATTAAATCACACAAAATCATAAATTTCACATATTTTATCAAATTTTCAGGTCGTTACAAGCTAAGGGTGAGACTAGTAAAATACTTTTTCAAACTCTCAAAATTTGAGTTCCAAAAAGGTTTTAATAGCAATTTTATAATTTTAATTTTTCTTAAAATAATATAATGTTGAAGATTATAAAAACAAAAAGGTACAAAAAAAATATGTTGAAAAAGAAGAAAGAAAAAATATTTACATTTTACAAGAATATTTTAGAATTTTTAATTAAACAACTCAAATCTTCATATTAATAAATAAATTTTTTACATTAAGATCAAGTAATGTATTGTAAACAAATGACTAACATCTTATTAACAAGAATGACGTATCTCTTTTTTATAAATAATAAATTATCATGCGAGTTAAAAATATTATATTTTTGACAAATACACGATGTCAGAAATGAACAAATTTTATATCATCCTTCAATCTAAATTAGCAAATGCAACTCCTTCCCTAGTATGGATTTCAAACGTACATAGTCTGGATGTAATTAAGTCGAATGACTTATCCATCAATCTATTAATGAACCATATCTCCATGCATTGTGAAACATTTTTTACTAAAAGTATTCTTATTATTGCTTGGCAAAATGGTTCGATGGACCCCTTTACTATGTCAGTTTTGTAAGTTGGACACTTCTACTTACATATTTATCATTTGGACCCCTGAACCCACTAAAAAGAAATATTTCAAACCCTTTGACCATTGATCAGGCCTATGTGGCATTAAAAACGCTGACTAGGATGAGGCACACGCGCCTAGGGTGTGAGTGGGGTCAATTTTTGATCAATTTTATCTTAAAATAATTTTTTAAAAAATTAAAAATAATATTAAAAATAAAAAAATTAAAAAAGGTCTTTTTTCTCTATCTTTTTAAATTTAAAAATAAAAATTTTTAAAAATAAAATAAAATAAAACCTTTCCCCAACCCCGCCCCCACGTTCAGCCCCTCCCCACCCACCCCAGCCCCCCACCCACCTAGCCCTTTTCAGGCCCCCCACCCCACCCCATCCTCCGTCCAGCACCCCTCACCCCACCCCATCCCCCGTCCAGCACCCCCCATTCCCCCAAGCCCAGCCTTCTCCCCCATTGCCCCCCACACCAATTCCCCAGCCACCTTCCCCAAGCCCCTCTCCCCCATCCCACCCCCCAGCCCCTCTCTTCCGCTGCCCCACCAGTTCCCGACAACAAAGAAAATTCAAGAATTTCAAAGAATTTCCAACTACCCAAATCAGGAATTTCAAGAATTTCAGCCTTCACAAAATTCACTCAATTCAAGAATGTCCAACTACCCAAATCACAAAAATTTTAAAGAAAGCACAAAAATTGAATTTTTACATTGAATTTCAAGTTTCTCAAATTACTCAAATCACAAAAAATTCAAAGAAATCATAAAAATTGAGTCTTAACATTGAATTCCAAGTTTCTTGAATCAGCCAAATCACAAAAATCTCCATTTCAAAGTTTCTTGGATCATTCAAATCACAAAAATCTCTAAAAATCCCCTCTTTCCATACTTCTTAAATTATCGGCCCTCACTTTTTAATTTTTTCCATAGAGCAAGAAGAATAAGAAGATGAAGATGATAAAGAAAAGAAGAATGAGAAGAGGTGGAAGAAGAATAAGAAAAAGAAAAAGAAGAAGAAAGGCAGAAAGAAAGAACGGGAAAAGAAAGAAAAAGGGAAGAGAGAAAAGGGGGGTTGTTTATTTATTTATTTATTTTAATATTTAATATTTTTTTATATATAAAAATGATGTGGCATATGTGGCAACGGACGTGGGGCGAGTGTGTTACACTCACCGAAAAAATGTTTAAAATGTTGCTTTTTAGTGAGTTCAGGGGTTCAGATGACAAACATGTAAGTAGAAGTGTCCAACTTATAAAACCGACATAGTACAGGGGTCCATCGAACCATTTTGCCTTATTGCTTTGACCTATATTTCCCTAAAAATGAATCTCACTTTAATAGCTATACAAAGTGATTTCACTTGAAAAGGAAAATGTTTCATACTAATGGATTCTGGCCCATAACCATGAGTTTCAATTCATGTGTATATATATTTAACACCTTTTATTAGGCTTTAAATCGAGTGCCATTAAAAATCTCTAAAGGTTTGTATTTGTATACAAAATGTATACAAAATAAAATTTGTGGCTCATACACAAATCTCTAAAACGAATTTAAATTTGTATATACAATCTCTAATTTGTATATTTTTAGCTATTATATAGTAATTACATCTTGTAATTAGACAAACATTTTAACTATGTAATCTTAGCTTGAATCTTAAATTAACTTCTGTAAAAGCCCAATCTAATTGTTTCATCTTGGCCCAATATTTATTTGTAGATCTAAAATTAAGGGTAAAATTCACAAGTAGCATACTTAAGATCCTAATTACTAGTTTTATAGAAACAGTTTCATAATTACATTTTATAGCAACTTTTATTTTGTATTTTTTAAAAATGTTGCTGTAAAAATACATCTACAAAAAAATTTCTGCACTTAATTAACTGAAATTAGTTGAGCTATATATGGTATAATTACCAATCAAGTAAATATGTTGATTCCTTTTCCATTTAAAACACTTAAAAAACGTGACATCCGTTATAATCAAATAATTCAAATTTCAGTTTTTCACCATTAACAGCTGCATATTTTTTTTCAATTTCTTCTAAACCAACCCTGTATTGCTTAATCAAATTGAACTGATTCTTATGCGAAATTAACAGCAATTGCAAAACGAATCAGTTATTCGATTGAATCAAATTCAATTGTTGATTCATTTATTATATTTATTTGAATTCAACTGTCAGTTGAAAATTCAACCATTACTGCTATTCAAGGTACATAACCATTATTGCTATTCAGTTCACTTTTTTTTTACCATTACTAATGTGCTTATCAAGTTTTGGTTGTCGTCGTTAATTTGTATGTGAAAAAATTGTAAAACAAATTATAGTTATAATCAAGACAGCAGTAAAATTAGAATTCAAGTATTTGTTGCAAATTTCATCTTTAAAGTTATTTCAATGGAAAAAAATTAGTATTCGACTCTATTTTTTGATGATCGTTTGTTGTTATATTGATTGTTTTAACAATACAATAATTGTAAACAACTTTCGAATTGAAATACATTCAAATTTTTTTTTGAAATACTAGATAATTGATTGAACGAATGTTTCTGTTGAAGTTGACGTTATTCTATGAACCCAGATAAAAGTATAAAATATCTTCGTCCATATGTATTTTTGATGTGTTTAATGATAACACTGCATATGTATTTTTGATATTGTTAATGGTAATGGTGCATATGTATTTTTTGTTTTGTTGTAGGAATTTTGATATATAAATGTATATTTGCAAAAATATTTTAGTTTAAGGTAATCTTGTGTGTATGTATTTTTTCAATTGAGATGTTGGTTGTGTATCTTTGTTTGCACGTAATTCTGAAAAGTATGTGTTATAAGAAGGGATATTTGACAAATTGGTATGTAACATATCAAATTACAAATTAGTTATGCTCCAGATGTATTTTTTTTATATGCTTAGTCTTAACACTGCATATGTATTTTATATGCGATATATGTAAACACTGCATATGTATTTTTATTTTGCTTGTGGGAATTTGAGAGTATAAGTGTATGTGTGATAATATATTTAGTGCCTGTTTTACTTCCGTTTGATCAAATAGTTTGTGTATTTTGTATTTTAGAAATGAGAAGCATACCAGTCCTTGTGAAGCACTCTGGTCGATGGACGTACGAAAAGAACTTCGAAGAATATGTCACTGATGTTATACTGTTGAGCACATCAGCCACATTCGTTGAGCTGCGCGATGTTTTGGCATCTCACTTAAGTGTGGATTTAACCATCAAACGTATTCTAGTGGAATATCAAATCACTCCTAATGCAGGGAAGATAGAAATACATAACGATATAGGTTTTAAAGTGTTTATATTGTAGAAAAAGTTGATACAAGACATGAATTGTCTTCCTTTATATGTAAGCATTTTGGATAAAGTTGTAAGGAGCAACTTGGCATGTTCATCTATATGTGTTGCTGAAAGAGGAATCAACTGTAACAACTTGGAAATAGTGATAAATACAACAAATGAAGGAGCTTTGGCGGTTTGTGAAAATACAGAAGCTTTAGATGTTTTTGAGATGGATATTGTTGAGGTGATTATCTCAGACCCACATCATAAGTATGTTGAGGAAGACCAGGTTTACTTGAGAAAAAGAATTTTAAAGTCAGTCATGAAGGACTATTCAATTAGGGAGAACTTTCAAACGCGCAGTAAAAGGTCAAGTAAGAAAACGAATGTACATTCTATATCTCTCAGATCTTTTTTAATATTAGTTTGGATATATATTTTTAATGTAATAAATTATGTTGCGTGTAGGTATACATTGTTTTACAAATCAAGAAACTGTGAGTTTTTAATGCGTGCATCAGGAATAGGAGAAACAAGAATATTTAGAATAAGAGAATTCAGACCTCAACATACATGCCCGGTGAAGGACAATATCTATCCAAAGGTGCATGCAACTAGTTTGTTGATAGCTGGTATGGTTAAACAGAAATTCAAAAATCACAAAAGAAAATACAATGCGATGGAAATAAAAAATGACATGAAGGAAGATTTTGGTATGGATTTGACATACACTTTATGTTGGAGGGCAAAGGAAAGAGCGTTAGAAGAATTGAGGGGTAAGCCATCAGCATCTTATGGGAAACTGCCATCTTACTTATATGTTCTAAATACTAACTATCCGGATTCACATATAAGAATGAAGAAGACAGATGATAATGCGTTCTTGTATGTATTTATCGCTCTACATGCATTCATTAAAGGATTCGATCATTGTAGACCAGTCGTAGTTGTTGATGCTAGTCATCTGAGAGGAATGTATATTGGGACATTTATAACAGCATATACAACGGATGGAGCAGGTTAGTATCATTTAATTACTATAACTGGTTGTATTTTTTTTGGCTTTCTGTTGTAGAGTTGAAAAATACATATATCCAATTCATATATACATATGTGTATATAATTAGATATATGTTCAAAGTTTTATGAATGAAACATGTAAAATTGATTATGTTTGATAGTGAGGTTGATGTAAATTTTATTATATGTAATTGATACAATTTCTAGTAGATAAAATATACATTTTAATTGAACTATATTGTAATAAATACATATGCAGTTCCTAACTGTATTTAAATCGGCCTGCGCAGATTTTTTTTATATGCGCAGGTTCTATATTTTCTTTGGTATATGTTGTGCTTAATTCTGAAAATTATGAATTATGTATACAGATCATATATTTTCTTTGGCATATGGTGTGCTTGATTCTGAAAATGATGCATCTTGGACGTGGCTCTTCAAGAATCTAAAGGAAGCGTACGGGGTTAGACAAAACATGTGTGTTGTGTCTGATAGGAATCCAAGCATCATAAAGGCTATTGGTGATGTGTATAAAGATGTTCCACATTATGCATGTATGTGGCATCTATGGGGTAATGTGAAATTTTTTTACAGAAAGTCACACGATGTATTTTTGGAGATATTTTATACAATGGCCAAATCATATTCAAAGTCAGAATTTCACATGTTAATGGAAAAAGTTGAGGCAGCTGATATAAGGGTGAAGATATATTTGGAATTGGCCGGTTACAAAAAGTGGGCTAGGTCGTATGCAATAGTTCACAGAGGATGGACTTTGACTTCAAACATTGCAGAGTCAATAAATGGAGTGCTTGTATCAGCTAGAGAACTGCCAATTTATGACTTTCTTGAGGAAGTTCGATTATTGTTTGCAAAATGGAATTGTGCAAATAGGCAGAAGGCTTCATATACCTTCACAACACTCAGTGGAAAGTTTAAAGACATACTCAGTGAGAACAAGGCTTTGTGTACTCGTATGACGGTATGACCTTTTTGATTTGTGGAAATTTTAATTATGGAAACATAAATATGAAAGGATAAAATGCATAAAGTATCAATGTGAAAATACTTTCCATGCAGTTGTAAATAAATGAAAAGATATAAAACATAAAATATATGAACATTTAAAATACATAATATGTATTTTGCATATGTCTACTATTGTATTGAAAATTACTAACAACTGCATATGTATTTGGCTGCTCTGTAAAAATGTACTCTGCATATGTATTTCTATTACATAAATATTTTTTTATTTTTATGTCAGGTTGTACCAGCCACAAAATATGTATATACGGTACATGACAAACAAAAGCACTTCATTGTTTGCATCAAAGAAAAGAAATGCTTATGTAATGCTTTTCAAATAGATGAGATACCATGTGCACATGCTTGTGCGGTGTTAGAGAAATTTTCTTTTGAGAAGGGGCCATATTGTTCTGATTTGTTTAAACCAAAAACAGTTTTGAAGACATATGATGTTCCAATCTACCCGTTGCCACACAGCGATGACTGGATAATTCCAGAGATCACACTTGCTGAAATAGTACTGTCTCCAAAATACAAAAGACCTCCAGGAAGACCTGCAAAGAAGGATCGTGGAAAATCAAGTCGGGATATGTTTGGAAAGAAGAATATCAACTCATGTGGTGGTTGTGGGGCTAAGGGTCACAATAGGCACTCTTGAGGGAAATATCGCAAATGATACATTTCTTTTTCTGTATTGTTTCTTAATTTTTTTTTTCCTTTTTTATAATGATGAACTAATTCAGTTTAGTTAATTCATTTATGAATCATTTGACAATTAAAGACAGTAATATCTTAATAATGGAGCTATATATGTTTCAAAATCTGTACATTACATATGTATTTTTAAGGAGCAGTTCATATGTATTTTTGACATAGTAAATATATGTTAGGTTAAAGGTGGTAACTTTGATTAACAAAACAAGTATATGATTCGTAATGTTCAAAGTTTTAAATATATGTGACATATAAACATATGTTTGAATTGCATAATGTTATTACTGCATATGAATTTATACTGTAAAAATACATTTGATGTATAATACAAATATATTTTTTAAAAAAAATATAATCACTGCATATGTATTTTGTAACTATAGACAAACCTATAACTTCATAAAAAAGTCAAATTTATCTTTAATTCAAATTCTCAAGTATAATTATTTTAAATGAACACATATCAAAAATTAAATATTAGGTTTGATCAATATGTATTTTCCAACATCTTTACATTAACACGAAATATGTATTTTTTGGGAAAATATTTATAACGTATAATCCATATGTATTTTATAGCAAAATATCAACACTGCATATATATTTTTTAAATAACTGCATTAAAATGTCAAATTACACTTTAATTTAAATCCTAATTTATAATTATAGTTAATGAAAATATAGTAAAAATGCATATTAGGTATGTTGCAGTTTTATTTTTTAAGTGTTTGTTTCTAATATTTCATATGTATTTTTTTGCTGAATAACAATTGATTTATACTACATATGTATTTTTAAGGATAATATGAAAACTACATATGTATTTTTTAACTAAATCTCACGGTAAAATGTTGAACTCCTTAAATCTAACACTACATGTTGTATTTAACAATATAGGAATGTGGTGAAAAACTTTAAAGAACAACAACAACATACTAAAATACATATTAGGAATGGTCCATATGTATTTTTGCAATAGTTGATTTTAACACTGCATATGTATTTTTATACAATATATGTATTTGTAAATGTAATATAAAAACTACGAAAGTATTTTTTAACAAAATCTCACCGTAAAAGGTAGAACTCCATGAAATATGAACAAATTCAAAACATATAACTAGTCTGTACAATCAAAACCTACATCCATAAACTAGTTTCTAAAGTACAAAAAGTCAAAAATCAATAAACCATCATACATCAACAACTTCAGTGACACTAGTTATTCTACTTTGCCTTGCAGGCCTCACGGGTGCTTCGACATCACTAATGGCATTTGCTTCTTGTTTTCGAATCCCATAATCCCACAAAAGTGCAGCATATCTTGTACAGAGTGCGTTGGGGTCGAACTCAGACGCAATAACTTTGTGACCATAAGAAAGACATTCTGCATACATAACCATAAACACACCACAGTCCCTACAAAAAAAAAAAATTTGATTAAATGGTGAAATATATTTTGTACAAAGATACAGTTTTGGTATATGTAATTTCAAAACTTACAAGATTCCACTGGGTTGTTGAGGCAAATCATCTTGAAATAAAACATCAAACATATCTGAGGATTCTTTGTCTTTGTATCTTGGATGACTTTGATGATCAATCCCTTTCTTAACATAGAAATCACATGCTTAGAGACACAATGGAATAATCTTTGCTATTTTCTCGATCTCAGCAAGAATAGTCGCATAATGACCACTGGATTCATATGAATCATACAAGAATATACACCTCTCTGAAAATGATAAAACCGCGAGAACCCAGTGATGTTTTTCCTTTATATTGACCGGAATAAAAATGTCTTTGACTGTATGCCATGGCACTGCGGCATGCATACGGAAACCATTGATGTATTCCATAAGATGGTGCTCCTGACCTCCATCTTTAAGATTTTGAGCATTCATAGAATATACATCATTCAACGATCTAATTACATTCATAAAGTTGCAGTCAACTGTACTGTATTTGTATGATTTGTTTGGCTCATTTTTGTACGAACTATGCGGCCCATACTTCGACTTCTTCCTCAAGTAGTAAAAGAAGACATCAATATGCTGCATTAGTGAATACGACAAACTTTAGAGCATTCAAAAAAAATTGTATTCTAAATATTACAGTCTATGCAAGTAAAAAATACATATGCAATTTTTATATTAATGTAGATGACTTGTGTATCAAAAATTGCATTCTTAAAGTTTAGTTACATGCAGACAATGTTATCTGCATAGTATATGCAACAGTATTTGATGTAGTATACTATATCATACTTTGAATTCTTAAAAATACAGACACGTTAAACCAAATGTATTTCAATGTAACCTAATATGTATTTTTAAGTATTGTTACAGACAAAATGGAAAAATTTTTATTTCAAAATAATATACTAACCGAGTCTGTCCATGTCTGATCTGCAAATCCCATTGTATAGAACCAGTTTTTGACTTCCACAGTCTCAACACCAAAATGCATCTTTGAAATTTCTGATTTTCCCCTCTTATAATGATCCACTTTTCCTTTCCTGTGCATTTTAAGGATTTGGTAAACCATGAAAACATGTATTGATACAAAAAAATAATTTTTCACTACTCAAAAGAACAACCTCTTAGCAGTAACTTTTAATAGGTCTGTAGAAATCCAGTCCGTGAAGTTCTTCACAATCTTTCTATCTTTTATCCCATCAATCGGGTGATATAAAAATGGATGTTTATGGGGGAATATGCGTATTACCCCTGCTGAGCTCCCTATATAATTGTAGAATATAAAAACTTAATAAAGACAAACGTATTTGCAATACATATTACATAAAAAATTATATATATCTTATTGTACTTACCATCAGCTGAACCAAATTTTTTGGTGTATGGCGATTTCTTGAATTTTGATGGTGGTCTGGGAGTTTTTACTTCACAATTAGCGGATGGATGAATGATGATGCTTTTATGATTGTAGAAATTCAAGCTAGGTAGAAACTCATCCGGGATTATGTTTTGTGAATCAGGCCATAATTTTTCATCTCTCTGTTCATCATTGGTTACTTCTTGTGTATTAGGAGGTGTTCTAACTTGCTCCTCGGTATCAAGTTCTACCTCTGAATTAGTGATTTCTCTGTTGATCTAACAAAAAGATTGAAAAAATAATATTACATTTTTCCATCAAATTGAACCTAAATAAACTCAAAATATATAATAGTTAGATACATACTTGATCATGATCTTCAATATTAGTCTCAGAAGTTTTTGCATCCAAAATTTCATGATGATATTCTTCTTGATGGTTTGCCGATGGATGTATGATGATACTTTGTATTTGATACACATTTAGGCTAGGTAACATCTCATCAGGGATTGTGAATTGTGAATCGGACAAAATTATTTCATCAATTTTCTCATCGCTGGTCTGCCAAAAACTGAAAGAAAAAATTTAATTTTCCTAGTGATTATTACATGACATGAAGATAAAGTTAACATCACTATACATACTTGACAATCATGTTGAACAACCTTCTCAGAATATAAGTAATCCAAATTTATACTTTGGAGAAGCTCATCAGGGATTAATTGTTGAGAATCAATTTCAACATTCATTTTTTCAGAATGCAAAACAATGCACCCCTTGAAAACAAGTATAAAAATCAAAACATCAAACAAATATGTACTTGCATCTGTTTATATATGTGAATTCAAATGAATATATATATATATATATATATATATATATATATATATATGAAACTTAATTATTTACCTTTTTACCAAGCAAATTTGCCTCCAATTCCTGATCAACCTCCAAACTTAATTGTTGTGGTGATTTTTCAGTACAAACATAATCCATATTCTGGAGTTCAGGATCTTTATCTGCATGTTGTTGCTACAAATACATATACAAATTAAAATAACCTATTAATACTTGAGTCAAAGTTTTTTTTTTTTATTAGAATATACATATTTATATATAACATCATACTCAAAAATACATATTATAGAACATAACAAAATAATCATCCATTGTTAAAATACATATGCATTGTTAAAAAATACATATGAATAAAACTAAAAATACATATGTAGTTTTAAAAAATACATATGCAGTGTTAAAAATATATATACAGTGTTAAAAAGATATATGAATAAAACTAACAACACACTGTGTCTCATGTTATAGTGTTTTTAATGAACCAAATAATATTTACTGTTACAAAGTCAATCTTTAATTCTATTGCAAATTTGACAGTCTATTAACCTCAGCTATATTTTGAATATAAAATTCAAAAGTACAAATAAATATGTATTTGGAACTTTAATATTTACCTTTGTACCGTCAGAAATATTATCCGAAGATTGAACAACATCAGGACTGAAATATTGTCCAGATTGCTCTAACCCTCCCTCATCAACATTTGCTGCTTTATCAGCTTCAATATCTTCAACCTGCTCCTGAAAAAATTGTGTCCAATAACATAACGAGTTATTTTACAAAATGTGTAGTATTTGTATAAGGCAGTCCAATAAGTGTATATATATATATATATATATATTCAAATCAACTAAGATTTTTAAAGAAAAAATTTACCTTACTTTGAGCAAATGCTTTCTTCAACTTTTTGAATTTTTTTCTCATTAGACCACGAATTCCTTTAAATTCGCGATGAACCTGTTTTGATAAAAAATCTATATACAAAATTTTTTTCATGAAAAACAAAATATTTGCCAAAAAAAAAGTACCTCATTGCGGAATGCATCAAAATCTTTCTTAGAAATAAAGCCTTGTTTTGTCAACATGGCTCTTAGTCTTTGACACAGTTACTTCCCCTACATAAATATCTGTCTTTGAGTGTACCTGAGGAAAAATAACCCGATCTGTTTGCTTTCCTTTCGCCGTTTTTGAAGAAGATGTCTGCCGTGTTGGAATTGACTTAAAAATTGGTGTCTTCATTCCATCAGCCTTTGCAGCACGAGGAGCTGGTGTCCTCGTTTGGGTATGCTCGTCAAAACTATCTACTTGCTTTTTCCTTATAGGTTTCTTCACTACTGGTGTTGAGGAATCAACCTTGTATTTCTTCTTTGAATGTTAGTTTCTCTTTCTTGGTGGTGGATCTTGGAAGTCGCCATCAGAATCAACAGAACATTCATGTTGTGTTGCATCATTCTGTGGTATTGTAGACACCTAATTTTGTCCCTCCCCGATAGCATTTTTATCATTTTACCTTCGTCTTACTATGTGTTCTCACCCGTATAATTATATCCCACAAAAATACAAAAAAAAAAATAATAACAACCCTATCCTACTAACTTTACACCTCATCCTAACAATCCACCCCACCTTAACACATTTTCTTTTCCTCACCACTAACATAATGGAGATAAGGATATACATATTTATACTTACGGGGCCCACAGTGAAGGAGAGGACATCTTCCATTTCTTTTCATATATACATACACACTCATCCTCACCATAGACAGAGATAGCAACACATACCAGAAGATACAAAAAAAAAGCACGGATTTTATTTTGCCTGACTTTAATTTTTTTCTTCTCAAGATCAAATTGTACACACATCCTCACTGATATGCACGTGCACACAACAAAGAAAAACGATAGTAGGAAGTTTATTTGAGGGAGATCCGGTGAAGAAACTGGAAAACGATGAGAAACCTGATTCCTTTTTGCATTTTTCTAGTGATATCTGCGCCGGAATCGGTATCATCAGTGTCTAATTTGTCCGTTCAATGGGTCTAGTCCAAAATCCCCAAAATTTTCTCCGTATTTCGTTGGTTTCTAGCTAAATCTGGCAGAAAATATCAGGGTCGCCGAAATCTAACTTTTCCTGTTGGTTTTTCCTACTGTCAGTTCGCTGGAGCTCGGATTGTACTGTTTTTTAGTTTTCTATCGTTGAGCTTTTGGGTTCGTCTATTTTGGATTTTCGTCGGCGATGTCAGTCCTCGGAGTTTTCGTGTTCAAATCGTGTCAACATTTGTGATTTAGATTCTGTATTATGAGTTTTTCTTCACTGGTTTTGGAGCTGTCCAGTTATTATTTTTAATACCGAGTTTGGTTTGATCATTGTTGAGGTTCTACTCGGGATATTCGGACGCGGTCTTCGTTTTTTCACTCGATTAATATTTGAATTTGAAAGTTACGAATCGAGGTTCAATTCTATTCCCCTCTTTTATTTCATGTTTATTATATTTGGTGTGTTGGAGTGAATATTTTGTTTGATTGATGATTTTGACGTGGTGATATATTTCGATATTGTGTTTGAGCAATCATGATTACTGTGGTTGATATTGATTGATTGATTCACGTGAATGAAGGAATTGAAAGATTTGAATTCATGTGGGAATAAGTGGGGTGAGAATTGAAAACTTGATATAATTAGTGAATTTTGATTAGTTTGATTCATTAGTTGTTTGACTTGAAATAAACGTTAATTGAATTTGGTAGTATCAAGATACGCCTATTGGAATAGGCAAGACGTAGGTCGGGTAGGCAAATCTAGAGATTGTGGGTTGATTGAATGTTTGAAATTTGATTGAATGGTTTGATTTTATCACTTTTGAATCAATTGTATAATTTGGCCAGGGAATGCCCCGAAGTATCTGTATATATTTATTCACCGGGGAATGCCCCGAGGTATCATGTACCCGGAGGACGTTTGTGATGAAGGCCCGAGGCGTCGGGTGGAGCATTAGTCTAGAATTAATTCAGAGTAGGATTTATTTTTACACATTTTTTATTTTTGGACTGTATAATTGGACTGGACACTAAATTTGGATTGTTTCATCTTATTTGCTTGATTGATTGTTTTGCATGTTTTGTGTGGTTTATATATTCATAATGTCAAACTAGCCTATACTCTCCGCCAAGCGACCGTGGTCAAACCACGGGATCGAGGGGTGCCTAACACCTTCCCCTCTGTCAACAGAATTCCTTAGCCGAAATCTCTGTTCGCGGATCAGTTTTATAGAGTCAAAACCATTTTGAAAAAGGATATTCATGGGTGACTTGGCACACCCAATTTATGTCAAGTGGTGAATTTGAGTTTTGAAACTAATGAATCCTTTTTGAAACAATTTTCATCTTTTGTCACTTTAATAATAAAAACCTTTCGAAACTTAAAACGAATTCTTTCTTTTGGAGTACGAAAAAGGGATGTGACAGGTATTTACAATTTTGACAACTCCTTTTTCGTTGGTTCTATGTTCTTAAAGACAACCTAGAATAATAGGTAAATAATAAATGTTAAAGAATCAGTTAAAAAATTGTAAATGAAAATACATATATATATATACTGTAAAATACATATTAATACATATGTATTTATAAAGAACATACCTTGTCATCGTCATTAAACATGGCATTCATTACAAACTCAAACCATGGACAAGGTGCAATCGTCTTCCAATTTAATAATCGGGGAATCCGATTACCAACCTTCGATGCAATCTTTGGTGGGACATTTGAACAACACTCGTAAAGCCACACTTGAATAGCCAGTGGCATTCCCTGAATCAAATAAAATTGACCACCAGCTTTCAACCGGTTGTTCAAACTTCTGTCCAAATCTTTAAAAGATAAAGAACACCATGAAAAATCCTAATATCTTCCACCATCGACCTAATCGAAATGAATACGGGGTATTACCACAGTTTCAACATTAGATAAGACAAATGAATACAGGAAGTACAGGATTGCAAATTTCTCAGCATCCACATTATTGTTCTCCCCCCATACTCTCTTCGTGAATGCTAGAAATAGTTGCCTTTTCTATATAATTTCTGCCCCATTGAAATACTTCTCAACCATCCTATTTGGTACACCCTTGTCAAAAATAAAGTCATACCTATTTGACACACAATTCAATCCAGTCATACCTAACATGCATATGTATTTTTATAATATCAAAACTGAAACCAACACTGAAAAATACATATCATATATACTAAAAATACATATATCCAACAGATATCTGAACATCCTCATCAATACAATATCTTCACAAATCATCATTTAATCAGTAAATATCATCATAACATCAAAATACATATTAATTACATAAAAAAAATACACATAACTTACAACTTTAACAACATCTTTACTTAGGGCAAAAATACATTTTACTCAAAAATACATTTAGAACAAAAAAATACCTCTTCCTCGCTAACATCTTCAGAATCATCATCAAAAGAGATCTGAACATTCTCATCAACCTTAGTCAAACATTCAATTTCTTTCGCTTTCCTTTTCTTCTTGATTTTTTTGATCTTTTTTTCCTTCTGAGAAGGCGATTTCTTCAACGTTTTTTTTTTTCAAAAAATTTTTCATCTTCAGCGGATCATTGAGAAACTTCGATCTAATCTCCTCCGATTTCTCAGATTTCTTCGACTGTAAAGAATTTGAAACAACTTTTACTACATCTTCTTGAGTTAATCCAAGATTAAAAGATGGTCCACAATCATAGACTAAATTCGAATTACTTATACCACTATATGTTCGTGATTTTGGTGTTTGTTCCGCCATTAAAATCAAAAACCTTAAATTTTGATTTTGAGATATATAAGAGTATGCTAATTCTGAAATTTACCCTCCAAAAAAATGCTAACATGCAATAGTTAAATTAAGAATTACCTGAAATAGATGAAGATAATCTTTACTGATGATGCTAAAATCGTGCAAAGTGAAAAGAAAAATTGGAGCGGAAATATATCATTTAGGGAGAAAAAATGGAAAAAAATCTTTCAAAATAATGAAAGAGAAGGCGAATGGCGTGAAAATAGGGAAACTGATAGTAACTTCTTCAAGTGGGTAAAAAGTAGGGACCACATAAAATAATGCTATGGATGTTACAAAATGTAATTTAATAAAATTGTAGGGACCACATAAAATAATGCTATGATGCTAAAATCGTGCAAAGTGAAAAAAAATTGGAGCGGGAATATATCATTTAGGGAGAAAAAATGGAAAAAATCTTTCAAAATAATGAAAGAGAATGCGAATGGCGTGAAAATAGGGAAACTGACAGTAACTTCTTCAAGTGGGTAAAAAGTAGGGACCACATAAAATAATGCTATGGATGTTACAAAATGTAATTTAATAAAATTGTAGGGACCACATAAAATAATGCTATGATGCTAAAATCGTGCAAAGTGAAAAAAAATTGGAGCGGGAATATATCATTTAGGGAGAAAAAATGGAAAAAAATCTTTCAAAATAATGAAAGAGAAGGCGAATGGCATGAAAATAGGGAAACTGACAGTAACTTCTTCAAGTGGGTAAAAAATAGGGACCACATAAAATAATGCTATGGATGTTGCAAAATGTAATTTAATAAAATTGTTGTTATTTTTTGTAATGTCATGCTTAAGTTTAATACTTTATGCATTTTTTCCTTTAATTAACTTTTGTGAAAGCCCCGATCCAGTAGCTTCGTCTTGGCAGGGGCGGATTTAGATGAGGGTCAGAGTGTTCATTGAATTCCCTCAATAAGAATTTGCTCGATATATTTAAAGTATCTTTTAAATTTTTAATGTGCGTGTAAAGATTTAAAATTCTCTCAACATAAGATTAGAGGTTGACTTAGTGATTTAGGAGGTTCAAAACTCGCCTTGAGGCTTCAAGTTTGAATTTCAAGAACTTTATTTTAATTTTTCAAACTTATTAATAAAAATTTTGAATCCACCATGAAATAAACTCAAATTCGTCAAGCTGAATTGTTAAATTATTTTTCTGCCGAATGAGTATCACGTGATACATTAAAGCAACTCCCTCCAACATTGATGTGGTTTCATTTTCAAGATCCTTTCCCATGGTTTAGGCTCTAGTGGGTTTACAGGTTATCTACCCAATCAGTGTGCATCCATCTTAATTAGTAGCCGTTTGGCCATAAAAATTACTTTTTTTTGGAGTTGGAGTTGGAGTTGAAGATGAAGTTGGAGTTTGAGTTGTGTTGGGCCATGTCTTTTTGATTTATTTTTTTTTAGATTTTTGAAAAAAAAAAAATTTAATATGATTTTATGTCCTCAACTTTTAAAAATTATCAAAATCACCCAACTACTAATTTACCTACTAACATACAACCAAATGTTGAAAAATAATTTATATGTTTTCAATTGATAAAAATAATTAACAACAAACTAATTATTATAATTGTTATTCTTCAAAAATTTGAATAAAAATATCACAAACGCTAGCTAAATAAGTTTATCTAACCATAATCGATTGAATAGAGAAAATATATTTTGATAAATATGATTGATGGATATAAATATATTTTATATATTCTTAAATTTGTTGATGAAAATTCTGAATTACTTTCACTTGAATTAATTATTTTATTGAATTTGATCTTTTTTAAAAAAATTACTAATGAATTATTTCTGAATAGATTAGTGCTAATTTTTTGCTTTTTCTTTATTGATTATATTGATTTTCCTTGAATAATTTTTTTTTTGGTAAAAAGAACAAACTTTTGTTAAGTTAATTACCACACTCGTCTCTGTTTAAAATTCATAAAACCAAAATAAGGTAATCATCAATATGGATCGTTACATTATGTTTGATATGCAACTTTATTGACCATTTTTTAATAATTTATTAAAATAATCATAGTTATTATATGATATATATATATATATATATATATATATATATATATATAGAAAATTAGAATGGAAAGAAAAAAAAATTAAATTTCTCATTTTTAAATAACATAATGTACTAGGCCTTATATTTCTATAATATAGTTCATTCAAAACAAAAATTGATATATTTATGTCATAGATTGTCATTTATTATTTTTTACTTCATGTTAGTAAATTTTGGTTAAAAGAAGAAAAAGAAATTAGAATATCTGTAATAATTAAAAATGATGTTGTACCATAGAAAATAAATAATAATTTTTTTCTTGGTGGTTGGTTGTAGTTATAAGAGGGATTTGTGTAAAAATTTAAAGATTGGGTTATATGTAATAATAATGAAAGTAGGAAATGGAAGTGAAAAATTGTGAAAATAATAACAAGTTGTTTTCACTTTTTGGAATTCAACTCCGGAATAATTTTTTGATTTTTCATGGTCAAACACCACAATTTTCGAAAAAGTGAAAAAAAATTCGGAAAAAAAGAAAAAAATTTTATGGCTAAACGGGCCTTATTGTTTATGTATTTTGGCTCTATGCAAATCACCACACATCATTCCGCATCTATCCAATAATTCAAAAAGAGAAAAGTCATAAAAACACCGTTGAATTTGTCCGCTTAACTTACTTTAATCATTTAACTTCACTAATAATTACTTATTCCTTAATAACTTTATAATAAATTAAATACAACTCTAAAAATATAATACCACTATTACAACGGAGAGTGCATTATATTGTCTACAGATCAATGCCACATCACTGCCACGTCGGAGCTACCCTCCATTTTATATCTTCTTAAAATTACCACCACCCCACCCCTCCCTCTTTCTTTCTCTCACCATCCCCATCCACTCCTACCCCTGTAGACACCCTCACCCCTGCAAACACCTTTTTTTCTTTCTTTGGTCACCCCCGACCACCCTCACCCCTGCAAACATCCTTTTTTTTTCTTTCTTTGGCCATCCTCCGTCCACCCCCACCCCTGCAACACCCCCCGTCCATCCCTACACCTTCAAACACCGCCCTCTCCCCGTATCAAACAAACTCATTCATCCCCCACCCCTGCAAACACCTAAAAAAAGTTAAATAATATTCAAAATTCAAAATGAGTCAAACTCGACTTAAACCACAATATTTGATTCAAGTATTTCATCAAACATCTTGAAGGCATCTCTAAAAAGGCCACAGTAAGTCGATAATATCGTATTTTAAGATTGATAATTTTTATTCAACACCTTTGAAAATTCTTAATTTTAAGGTCTAACAATTATTGAATTACTATTTTCTAAGTTAATACTAAAAATGTATGATTAATTAGTAGAGGAAAAAGAGAATTGGGGTAGGGATGTGGTGAGACAGTAAGAAAAAGAAAGAAAAGGGGTGAGGGGTAGGGGGCATTGAAAAAGAAAGAGTGTGGTTTGTTTTATAATAATAATAATAATAATAATAATAATAATAATAATAATAATAATAAAATAAGTGGGACTATTTCTTTTTTTTTTAAATATATACGCGTTTTTTTTTTTAAATATAAAGAGTGTGGTTTGTTTTAGAATAATAATAATAATAATAATAATAATAATAATAATAGTTTGTTTTAGAATAATAATAATAATAATAATAATAATAATAATAATAATAATAATAAGTGGGACTATTTCTTTTTTTTTTTTTAAATATATACGCATTTTTTTTTCTTGTTTCTTTTAAAAAATTTAAGTCAGCATTAGGGGTGATATCAATTCACTTTAAAGTTATTATGAGGATAAATAAATATGTGTTAAATTAAAAGTCTAAATTACTCAATTCAAAACAATATTCTAATTCAATGTGCTCCTTCAACTAGCCCACACTCTACCCTCATGTTGTAATACCAGCTACACACACTACTTAACTCATGAAAAATAATATGCGAGGGTAGAAGTGTACATGCATAGACACTTTGAAACTGAAAATTTGGAAAACCATGCTCCAAAACCACAAGAATTCAGCTTCTAGTTTTATCTAGCCGCACTTGTCTATATATTCAGGAGCATCAAATCCTTGAGAATTCAACACCACAATATCAAGTCATTGCAAAAGCACTAGCCTT
Organism: Capsicum annuum; assembly: GCF_002878395.1. NCBI lineage: Eukaryota > Viridiplantae > Streptophyta > Magnoliopsida > Solanales > Solanaceae > Capsicum > Capsicum annuum. Next base: position 201,182,394 of record NC_061117.1, on the reverse strand, counting down.
CTTTAACAAATATATCCAAGTGTGTTTTCAAGAAATCAAGATAAAATTAGAAAATGAGTTCAACAAGTAGAGCATGGGCTGCTGCACTAAGCGTAGGAGTAGTAGAGGCACTAAAAGATCAAGGACTTTGTAGGTGGAATTACACAATCAGAGCCATAAATCGGCATGTCAAGAACAATATAAGGTCATATTCACAGGCCAAGAAGATCTATTCTCCATCTTCTTCTTTGGTTTCTGCTAACAGTAAAGCAAAGTTGTCTGAAGAGTCTCTTAGGAAAGTTATGTACTTAAGCTGTTGGGGTCCCAATTAATCAATCGTAATAGCAGTTATATTTAGTGTCATCTTTCTGTACATAGCCTTTGAGGATTTTTGTAGCTTGGGCTAAATTGCTAGTAAACTGTTGTGGAAACAATTTTTACTACCCAGATGTAAATATCTGGAAAATGAAAATTGTACTCAATTCTACTATTATTGAATTGTGTGATTTTTTTTTCTATTGTTCAGTTTTGTTGATATACAATTTCTATATTAAGCCAATTACACAAATTATGATTGCCGAGTATGCGTAGATACTAACAATGATCCTTACCTTATATGTATACTCACTCACACACATTGGAGGAGCCCATTGCTATGCCCCCCAATCCATAGAAAATTTAACATGTTCAATTTTGTACAAAAAGGATAGATGATTAGGATTTTGAGTGTACAAATTACTAAATTAAGACTCCTTCTAAGTACATTTGTTGCTATCCAAAATTAATAAGGAATCCTTTCCCTCTACAACGAAAGATATACAATTTCATGGAACCAAAATAATTTCAGTTTTATTCCAATTTAGTCCACTTTTTCAATTTGAATCTTAGCTTTGAGTATATTTAGTTTCCCAACATCTCTCTTTGGAAAAGCTTACCTATATGCCGTCCGTCTTATGGTGTAATTAATGGATATGCATTACTTCCTCTACTGCGGCTAATACATATTCTTCTTAGACTTTAAAATACTAAAATATATATATCCGTATAAATAAATATACACACATGAATGCATCAGAATTTAAGTTTACCTCTAGTCATGTTGATAAAGTATATGAAGACATGGTATTATCATAAATCTAAAACCTCAAAAGAGAGATGGCGGTTTTCAAGTCTCTCTCTGGTATTCTTTTTCTGAAATAGTTTGATATTATGAAATGGACTATTAAACACTCATTTATAGACAATCACATTTATGGAGAATAAAATCTGCAGCAATTCACTTATTCCTCAAAATGTGTATAAGGAACTCCCCCTAATCTATAAATCCTTACAAAAATTGTGATGACTCAATAATCAATCATAGTACTCACTATCCTTATGAGATCACACGATATTCATCTTTCTCTTCCTTTCTTTCTAATTTAACATCAAATGTCTTGAAACACAAAGTGTTCTAGACCTTTTAAAAGCAAATAGAGATACACATATTTAACGTAGTCATTACTTAATGAGATAAAAGTATCTCTAACCATTGATGTTGACTAAAGTCATCCAACACTCAGAATATCAAATGTTGACCGAAGTTAACTATATGACTTCTAAATTCTCTAAAAATTACAAACTTGTCCAAATCATTTCGAACCGCATCGAAAATCGAGTCAATCATATTCACACCCTAAAATCAACATGTAGCAATTACAGGAAAGGACAAAATGATCAAAATGCATCAAAAGCAAAAATTCACAAATCAAATCATTATAGATAATATGAGAAAAACTTAATTAATATTTTCTTGATCTAGTAAAGTAATCAAGATAATTATTTCAAGTAAGATAACAAATAAATATGGAATGACAAGTGGACTAGTTGGGCCTATCCGAACAATGTATAATTGTGGACCTGCTTGAATTTTTGTAACATAAATAAAAGGAAAAAGGACACTATGTAACACTTTTTAAAATAAATAGCCCAAGTTTGAGATTTTACCAAAAAGTGGTTAGTCGGATAAAGTATTTTCACTTTATAGTCATTTCCTAATTTGGGTCATGTTGGCCCATGTAGTTCAGATACAATCCATATACAATACTGATACAATCTATATACAATATTGATACAGTTTTCAACTTGGGTCACTCGATCCTTTTAAAAATATTTCAATTTTCTTTTTTGAAATAAATTTTTTAACTGAAAAATATTCTATTTTTTTTTGTTTAGAAATAATAATTAAATATAATCATATAAAAACGGTATAATTGGAATATAGACTATGTATCTATATAAGATCTATGTATAGAAATTGTATGGTTCTATCAAATATGTATATGTATAAAATATATATAAAAAAATATATAGAAAGTGTATAAAATGTGTAAAAAGAGAATGTACAATTATTGTATAAATTAATATATCGAAACTGTATAATATTCGTATAGAATATTTATATGTATAAGATATGTATAGAAAGTGTATAGAAGATGCATAGAAACGGTATATAACAAGCCAAGAAATTAAAATGGCTAGAAATTTTCATGAAAATAATTTAATTTGAAGTGTCGTCTTTCTCCTAAATAAAATGGTCCAAATAGGACCAATAATTTAATTAAAAAAAAAGGGATGGTAAGAGTAGGTATTATGGCTTTACATCATTTTGCTCCTATTCCAATAATCCAAAACAAGATTCCTAATTCGATGTGCTACTTCAACCAACTCTCCCGGAGAATCTTAGTAGCTTAGTGGGAGAATCTTAGTAGTTTAGTTGGTTAGTTACCTGATCTTCCACCTTATTGGTGAGGGTTCGATTCCCCACATTGAAATCCCCTCCCCCGTTCTCCTTCCCCTACCCTCAATTTAAATAATAATAATAATTAAAAAAAAAAACAACTCTCCACTCTCAAATAGAGTAGCTAGTAGTACTTGAATTACCGACTAAACCCTCAAAATATTCCCCACAAAAAATTATGTCCAAGGGCAGAAATGTACATCCACGCGAGTCACATCTTTTTCGTTAAATATTCACTACCACAATCGTAACTGAATTTTAGAAAACCATATACCACAGCCACAAGAAGGGAAGTGCTAAATGACCATAATTTTTTTGCCCAAATTTGACCACTATTGTGAAAAGACTTTTATAGCCTTTCTTTTTCAAAATAAACTAATTTCTCTTAAAAAAAGATTAATTAAAGGGAGTTAAAGTTTTGTTATTTCCTAAACTTAAAAGTCAAAAGTTTATATTGGATGAGCATAGTTATAACTATCATTAATTATGCAAGAAAGCATTTAATTGATTTTATAAAGTGGATTCCACCATATCATTCCAGTTCACCTTCTTCTCTTTCTCCTCAGCTAACTATTTTTGTTTCCCTTATTTTTAGCTCCTTCGTTTTCATCTGTTTTTATCAAATTGTAAGGCTAATTTTATTATATAAAAAAAAATAATTCATTAAGATTTTTTTGATGTAGTTATCTAATTTTAAATTTATAATGTAATTTTTAAAATTATTATGTACACTTCATCCAATTATAAAATTTATAGTTTAATTATTATTATTAATAGTCCCTGACATAATAAAATTACTGCAACAATACTAAATCTCTAGGTACAATAAATTACCTCAAGCAAAATATTGTAACTAAATGAGTTGTTTCAAATTCTAAAAAATTATGGCAATTGTTAAGTTTTTGATTCATGTTCCTTAACTATTTGTTATGGCGAAATGAATTTTGACAGAATTTTGTAGCTAATAATCATTTTTTATCATGAATGAAAATTTATTTGTAGCAACACTTAACTAAAAAAAGTTACATTTGAGAGCGAGATATTATATCTTGTCTATACAGTGACTGGACAATCTTTATTATAAAATCAAACACCATCGATCTAAGATAATTAGATGTGTTAATCACTTGATTTGATTTGATCTTACCAAATTTTACTAGTACATTTGAAATATAACTTAGATAAATAAGTGATTAAATATAATTTGATTTGATTCAGGCTTAGCAGGTCTTACTAGCAAATTTGAGATATAATTTAAATAAATAAGTAATTATAATGTATTTCCTTTCAATTTGCTATTTATATATAAACAAAATTTATCATGTCTCGCTTAAGTTTTACCTTGATCAAATGTTATGACAGTTGTTATTTTATTCGAAGTCTCGAACCTTATCTTTTTGAACAATATTTTTATGTTCTACAATTAAATTATTAATTAATAATTATTATAAATGTAGTTATAAGTAGTTGAACAAAGGATTAATAATTGGACATAGTTATCACAAAAGTGTATTTGTATACTAATTTATATCTAAATATATATGTGATTAAATTTAGTTATTTTTTATTAACTAATTATAACAAATTTAAACAAATTAACTTTACTAAATTTTACTTTAGGCTTGTTTCATCGGAATAATATTTTTATCGGTCTAGTGTAATTAGTGTTGTCAATGATGCGATTCAATTTTATAACTTGTAAGTTTCAAATATAATTTTTTTTTAAATAAATGATTAAATTAACTTCACAATTAATTAATTAATTATAAAGAATTTAAACAAAATTTTAATATGTTTCACTCAAGCTTCATCATGATCAAATGTTTTAAGAATTATCATTTGATTGGAGGTGTTTATTATTCAACTCAATTCAAATTTAGAGAATCTTATTTATAAGTTTCAAATAAAATTTGAATAAATAAATTATTATATCTAAATATTTTATTAATTAATATACTTAATCTAAAGAAAATTTTACAAATTCTCGCTAATTATATGAAGATAGATAAAAATTATTTGTCATGAATAAAATCACTTACTAAACATATATATCTTGTAAAATAAAATTTTCAACATAATAAAATTCCGTAGCAATAATTATAAATTCTTAGTCATGGACCATATAAAATATGTAAATAGATTTTAACCACATTTATTGCTACAAATGTTACGAGAAAAATATTGTGGTTAGATTATTTAGCAAAATAATTTTTTACATTTAACCACGACGTATTTTGTTAGTATATCTATCTATAGAAAAATCTAAAATAACAAAATTCTAAGCATGTCAAATCATGTTATTATTAAAACTCTGAGTGAATTCCCTAAATAGTCACTCAAGTTTTGAGAATTTCTTTCAAATATCACTTATATTTCATTTAGGACCACAATATTACTTAACTGTCACTCTTTTCCTAAAAAAAAATACTAAACACCTCAAAAGTATTCTTCTCTCTTAGTTGGCATGTCATGACATTAAAATCACATTTTTTTAAATAATAAATCATTTAGTTCATCAAACTCATTTACTCAAAATTATAACTTTATTTATTTATTTTTTTTGAAAAAAATGCATTAGTTTAATTTTCTTGTTTAGGAATTCTTTACCAAAACTTAATCTTTACCATATTATTTTACATGAAAATTAAAATCTCTAGATAACTTATTTACTTTAGTGATATTATTTTCTTTAGAAAATAACTGATCTTTATAGGCAATTATATATAAAAACCTGAATGATCATCTAGGAAAATAGTACGAGAATTTCTTCTTAATAAATAAACTAATATATATTTTTTTAAATAAAATTATTATTTTGGTTAAATGAGTTTACTGAGTTAATATGTTTATTATTTTTTTAAAAATAATAATTTACTGGTATGACATGCTAATTAGAAGAGGAGGGAACTTTTGAGGTATTTAGTTATTTTTTGAGAAAAATATTAATAGCTGAGTGACATTATTGTCTTAGCGAAAACAAAAAGTGATTTTTATAAGCGACTCTAGAAACATTGATAACAATCCAAGAAAATAACTTTAGAAAAAACTGAAAGTTAGAGTAATGATAAAAGATTTCTAAGCATGAAAATTTCTTCTTAATTAATTAATATATTTCTTTTAAAGAAAAGAATAAGAATATAATTTTGACTAAATAAGTTTGATGATTTAAATAGGTCTATTATTAAAAAATAATTTAATAACATGGCCTGCCAATTAGAAGAGAAAGAGACCTATGAGATTTTTTTATTTTTTTTGAGGATAATAATGATAGTTGAGTCATATTATTATCTCTATAAAGATAAAAATAATTTTTGTAGGGAATTCAAAAAATATGAGCGACCATTCAAAAAAATAACCTTTGAAAAAATATATGTCAAGTTTTAGTTCCAATAAAGTTTTTCTAAGTATAAAAATTTCTTTTTAATAAACTAATGCTTTTTTTCAACAAAAAAAAAAAAAACTAATGCATTTTTTCAAAAAAAGATTAATGACATGACATGCCAACTAAGAGAGAAGAAGACTTTTGAAGTGTTTAGTATTTTTCGAGGAAAAAAGTGATAGTTGAGTGATATTGTGATCTTAAATGAAAGATAAGTGAAATTTGAAGGAAATTTTCAAAACTTGGGTGACTATTTAGGGAATTCACTTCTAAAACTCTATTTTCATACACTAATTTTCATATTCATTAAAAAAAAATCATAAAATCGAGCTAGATAAAAAAATAAATAAAACAACTTAATTAAATTTCTCAAAATATGTAAAAAGTATAAACTGTACATAATTAAAAGTTGAACTAAAATTAAACAACTTCAAACATAAACAAGAAAAAATCTAACCAACAACTAATTAATTTTTATTTTCTTAATTACAAACTACTACATTTGACAATTATTTAATTATGTAATTGCCAATTAAAAAATTAATAATTAAAATAGACTACATAAATTGTACATTCCCATGTATTGGGATAGTTTTCAATGTATTGAAAAATGATTATTAAATAAAGTAATGTTAGAAATTCAAATTTAGGATGAAAAGGGTAAAAATTCTAATAACTAATTAGTTTAAAGGGTGAATAAGACTTTTTACTATTATGGCCAAATTTGGGCAAAATTTTTGTGGCCAAAATTTTTTATAAAAATTACATATATAACGACATGTTTACTATTAATTACTAAAAATCTCAACTTTTTTCAAAATCTCCTAAAATCCCAAAATTTGACCTCTGCTGATATATGTTAATCACATTAGATACATACTAGAGATACAAGTGTTAATTAACTAATTCAACACGTTTTAAGGAATGTAACAGATATGTTTGCATTAAAACAACATTTAAGCCAACTAATTAAGGTAAAAAACAAAATGAAATCCCACAATTTATGATAATTGGTTTATTATTTAACCAAGTTGATACAAAACGTTATCATACTATTTTTTTGAAATTGAAAAATCTTCATTCTTCTTGTTTAGAGAAAACATACCAATATTTTTTATTTCATTTGTTAATTTCGTTTGTTTGATATGAAAATCTCGGTGCTGTAAAGTCATTCTAGTGTTTGGGTTAATGAAATCGAGTATGTTGGTTGTAAGAGTGATGAAATTATGGTCAATAAATATGTTACTTACGAAAAACTGATTTCTACAATTGCGGGAGAACTAGAAATAGATGAAACAAGAAAAAAAATTGAAGCTCGTTACATTGTTGAAGGAAATGTTTGTCCGTTGTTGATTCAGAACGAAATGGGTGTGAAGCTGTATGTTGAAATTTAAAAAACTGAGCAAGAATTTGGAACGTATCCTCTTATCATCACTACATTAGATAAGTCTGCTAATGAAATACTTTTTGATGGAAAAGTTGGTATTGTAATGTGTTTGGAAAGTCTATCTGAAAAAGTTGCAGAAATAATTAGTTATAAATCTAATTCTACTTCTACTATGCCCTTGTTGGATAGCAAGGGGAACACGATCATTACTGATTGCAAACATAGTGATGTTAAGGTTGAACAAGTGTACTCTCATTTCGGTTATGGCGTGATTTACAATAGAGCATTCCTTCAATTACTATGAAAAAAGAATGGACAAGAAAAGGTATGTTATGTTTTTTATGTAGCAGCTGTTGTTAATTTTTTGTACGTTAATTTAATTTTGTATTCCATTTTTGGTTGATGATTATTTTACAGTTTTTTTGTGTCTTTATGTTATTAATGCCGAGATACATTTTGTTATGAAAATGATACATTTTGCTAACCTTGTATCTCAGTTTATGAAGTTATATTTAATTATGTTTCTTGTTGTGTTTTAGTTTTATATATATAATAGAAATGTCCGAGATATATAGAAATGTCCTAGATACATGTTGTACAAGTTTCACGCCGAGGTACATTTTGTTATGAAAATGATACATTTTGCTCATTTTGTATCTTAGTTTATGAAGTTATGTTTAATTATGTTTCTTATTGTGTTTTAGTTTCACATATATAACAGAAATGTCCTAGATACATAGAAATGTCCTATATACATGTTGTAAATTTTCTAGATACATGTTGTACTAGTGTTCAATGCAGTTAATGAATATAGAAATCTATTTTTTTCAGTGTGCGAAGAAAAATATTTTAAACTTTTATTTTCATTGATTCAGTTATGTCCTACGATGCCGTTCGGAGGATTGTGTTTGGATCTTTAAAGCATCATGTCGTCGTGGGACAAAACTATTTCAAGTTAGATTTTTCCAAGATGTTCACACATGTCCATTGAAAGACCGAGTTTTTACTCAACTTCAAGCTACAGTTGAGTTTGTTAGTGGTTTTACTACACCAAAACTTGTCAATTATAAGAGAATACACACCCCGAATGATATAATCAAAGATATTAAAAATACTTTTAGTGTAGACATTAACTATTAGAAGGCTTGGGGGGCTAAAGAACGTGTGATTGAGATGTTAATGGGAAAACCTGCGGATGGTTATCGACAAATGGCTCGATATGTATACATGTTAAATTCAGTATATCCAGGTTCACATATTAGAATGCATAAATCATAGGATAACAAATTTATGTATTTGTTCGTTGCATTGCAACCTTTGAAGAGCGGATTCGAGTATTGCAGGCTTGTAGTTGTGGTTGATGGTGCACATTTGAGTGGAGCATATAAAGGTACATTTATTTCCGCAAGCACTCTTGATGGAGCAGGTAATTTATATTTGTTTGTATGTATATTTATTTTGTGATGTAATTCAGATCATAATTTTTGTTTATTTTTTATTTTTTAGTTTGAGAAATCGTTTACTTGTATCTACTTAATTTTTTTATTATTATCATAATTGTAGGACGCATTCTGCCGATTCCGTATGGTGTTGTTGATAGTGAAAATAATAATTCGTGGACTTGGTTTTTTGAGAATTTTAAAATTACTTTTGGAGAGTGCGATAGTATGTGTGTTGTATCTGACCTTCATGAAAGCATAATAAAAGCTGTGAGTGTTGTATATCCGAATGTGCCGCACCTAGCATACATTTGACACTTGTGGAAGAATGTTTGCACAAACTTCAGGAAGAGTAAAGATAGACTTACCGATATTTCCTATGTTATGGCCAAGGCTTACCACAAAGATGAGTTTGGTTTTTTTTGAAATCAAGTTGAGAAGATTGATCACAAGGTAAAGTCTTATCTTAAGGAGGTTGGATTTGAAAAGTGGGCATGCGTGTATGCACCTGTTAACTGTGGTAGAATGATGACTTCAAATATAGCGGAGTGCATAAATGGTAAATTGAAGCTAGCACGTGAGTTGCCGATAATAGAATTTTTGGAGCAGGCCAGAAAATTATTTGAAAAGTGAAATTGCAAGAACAGACAAAGAGCATCTTATGCAAACATGTCACTTGATAGTAGATTTGAAGGAATTCTTCAGCTAAATACTTCAAAATCTACAAGGCTAAAGGTTAGTTTTGATGTTTTGTTGTGTTTTACATATTATAGATTTTTTGATTCATAATACAGGATACTATTTGTTTAAAAAAAAAATTGAAAATTGTTACAGTAATTTATTCAATTTTTTTGTTGAAGTTGAACAAAATATTCTAAATAAGTTCAATATGTATCTATGTGTAAACATATTATGACTAATCTTGTAGGTTAGTGCGTCATCAACATATGTATATTCTGTTTACGATGACGGGAGGAAGTACATAGTATGTCTTGATAGGAGGACTTGCACTTGTGGTAGATTTCAATTGGACGAGATAACATGTGAACACGCGATTGCAGTTCTAAAAAGCAAGCATGTAGTTGATATGAAGCCTTATTGCTCAGAGTTTTATTATCTTGAAACATTAAGGAAGAAATATGAAGAGTCTATGTTTCCTATGCCCGATAAGAAGGACTGGATTGTTCCACAAGAAGTTATGGACGAAGTTGTGTTACCACCAAAATACAAACGTCAACCCGGAAGGCCAAAGAAAAACAGACACAAGAAATCAAGTGAAACAATGACATCGAGCAGTAATTGTTGCGGGAGATGTGGTTATGTAGGTCACAACAGGTGTACTTGTAACTTCTTTTCAAAGGAGGAGTGACACTGCAGTTGACTGATTAATAATGTGGAATAATTTGCTATCTAGTAGTTGAATTTCTTGCCTTTTTAATGCGACGTTGTAATTGATGACATTGTTGTTTTTTAAGATTTTTAAGAAAAATAATTTCTGATATAAATAGTTGCATTCGCTCCTTTGTTAATTATTTACCTTTATTTTTTTTTAAGATTGAAAGTGTCGTGACACATCATATATAAAGTAAGATATATTGAACTGATAATGTTATTAAATTTTATTTTAGTTGTTATGTTGTAGTAAAAGATTGAAAAGTTTATACTTTCATAGGATGTATCTTTCATAAATTTATAGATACAAGTTTACACAATTTGTATCAATTTTATAATATAATTGTATCACGTAGGACTATAAGTTTTGCTATACTGTGTTATTCATGTTGAAGGCATACATGCATTCTGAGTACATAAAATGGTTATCGATACATAATAATGTAATGTTTTGCTATTTACAATTATTATATAGAAAAACATGTTTTTTACTAGATACATATAATTTAATAAGATGTTTCTCAGTTAATTTTATATATACAAGTTTAACTATTCACTTCTAGAATCTAATATGTAATGTTGTGAAAGTTCTACCATTATATTGTAATTTATGTTTCATTATTTTAGAAACATATGATTGTAAAATATTATAAAATATGTATCTAATACAATGTCTTTATAAAGTGCAAGAACAACATATTTCGAAACATAAATATATCTGAAATGCTTGAGCATTGCATTATAATGGGTAACAAGAAAACTATTTAATCATTAAAAAAAACATAATCTTTGAGTATCTAAACATTACCAACATCATTAAAGTTTCTATCAACTTCCTAGTTTTGTAATATCCAACAAGTAAACAAATAAACAACTACTTAATATGCAAAACACTATCTGTTTCTTTTGGTTTGAACTTGCTCCTTGACCTTGGTGGATCGTCGTTCTGACTAAAGTATCCGTTTTCTATTTTTTCAGACCCATAATTGCACAAAAAAGAAGTATATCTCAGACGATGGTAGTGAGCATTAATACCCGAACATAAAATGCCTAATCCCTCACTCAGATACTTGGCATAGACAGCCATAAATACACCACAATTCCTACATTTTAATGAATAATTAAATTAAAAACATCAATATACATGAGTACGGGAATGAAAACAAACAAAAAGGTAATGTAATACGTACAAACTTCCACTATCTTGTTGTTCTATCACAGATACATATTCCACGTGAAAAGGATCCTGTTCGGTCTTTCTCTCGTATGATTTCAGTGCAACCCAGTCAGTGTGTACCTTGTACTCAAAAAAATTATTGTACTGAAGGTAAGTCGAAATCATTACGTCCAACTTTTCAATCTCACTTGTTTGTATTTTTTCCGTGAAGAGGCCATTGAATCATATACACGAATGCATCGATCCTTTAAAGCAATGACTGTCAATACCCAGTGAAAGACACCATCAAAGCTTATTGGGACAAATACCTCATTAACCATATCCCAAGGCCGACCTGCGCGCGTGCTCCATACCTTAATGGTGTTAATCAATGACATCTCCATATCATCAACCTCATCAGTCCTGGCAGATGCATCTTGAGTTGCAAGATCCTTAGCAGCGTCTGAATTTTAGTAATTCACATATGCATTATCGATGTAAACTTTGAAAAAATAATCTGTGGTAGTGTATCTGGTGTTTGAAAAATTCGTGTTCTTGTACTTCTTCCTCAGGTAGTACATAATGACATTCGGATATTGTTCAAATTATAATGAATCGGTATGTTATAGCAATCAACTGTAATAATTAGTAATTAGATACAAATTATTGTTTATGTATCTAATGTAAAAAATTTATAAATTCTGGTAACTATAAGAGCAACAAATGAACAACATATATATTCATATAGAATGATATTTTTTTTGTTATTATGTATCAAATACAAAGTACATTCGACTAAATCATTTCAAATATCTTTACTAACAGTAAGGATACAAATCTGACAGAAACAAGTTTCGTTAGCACGATGTTTATCTTAAATAATTTTTATAACTTGTGCAGTCAATGTAACTCATGTAATAAACCTTAATACTTCATCATAGAAACCGCACAATCTGAAATCTATTTACTAATGAAAATCTGCTTAAACAAAGTTTGAAGAAAAAATGAAGGTAATTGAAAAACAAACATTTCAATAAGAAACATATTAATATTTGATGTTACATCTTTTGTTATAATGTATGTAATAAAACATCTAAACATAATAAAAAAATCAACATCTAAAATGCAGCAAATAATAAAAATTTAAAAATAAGTTTTTTAGCATGAATTTTTAATTAAAGAATTCATCTAATTTATGTAGACTATCTAAATACTCCATGTCACAAACTTTAATACATCATATATATCATGAAATACGAAATGCATATACTAATGAAAGTATACTTTCACGATGTCACAATTTAAGATTTTTGTCAATCATAATGAAAATACCTCATCATTTCAGCACTTGTTTTGTTGATACATCAAGTAAAATCAGTTCTTGGAGTTTGAAAAAACAACTACAAAATCTAGTTGACGAAATTCAAGTGTTGAACAATTAACCTTGTAGTGATCATCCTTATCTTTCTTGTAACGTAAAAGTGCAGTTGATTTGAAAAAATAAATAAATAGTAAGTTGTATATTACTTTTGAATTTAGAATAAGACATGTGTTGCTTACTTTTTTGTGTATTGCTTGTAAAGGCCATCATTAATCCATTCTTCAAATATTTTCATCTCTACAATGGGTGAATCCTCATTAATGTGATAACCTTCAAATGGGTATTTTTTTTGCTATTTAGAAGTCAACTTTTTCTTTTCTTTAGAACTTTATCAAAAATGGGTCAAAAAGGAAGAACGGTAAATCTTCGATGGCTTTTTTGAGCGTGGTGCAGGTGCATTTTTATCATCTAACATATTTTTTTTTGGCATAGAAAAGACAGATAAATCGCTGTGTCACTAATCTCATACTTTGCTGGAATTGTTGGTGGAGGCTTGTAAATTGTCAATGTCAAATCATGTTCTCGACCTGAAATAATACTTTCAAACGGTTGCATTTCTTCAACAACAATGACACTTTGATTCTCAATTCCAACATCCTGAAAATGATTTGAAACATTAAGAATTTTTTTATCAAGAATATTCAGTTATTTTAAAATCAAAATAGTACCAATAATGTCCATTTATGTATTTCAACTTTATCAATAAGTGGTAACTTTTATCTCAACTTTATTTGAACTTGTATGTCTATTATATTTTTAAAAAAAGTGCATTCTGTTAAAATGATAATCACTGCTACCTGTTATTTCTTTGTTGTATATCAAGTATTAACAGTATAGGAATTGAGTCATTTTCCAAATTGCAAACAGAGCCAACAAAATTTTAGGCATTTAATGATTATCTCTTGAACATTAAATGTTGTCTAATGTGCAGAACCATGATACCTCCAATTAAGGAAGGATCATTTTCTGTGTTACTATTCTAGGAGTCATAAAAACAACAAGAGCCAAGATTTGTGTATTTTTTTCCTTAAATAAGTGCAGGTGTTATTCTAAAGTTAAAGTTTTCCCAGTTATCACACACAAATGTCTGAAGAGGCATTCCGATGCATTGAAACTTTTGTAATGCCCAATGTTTGAAAAAAGGTTCTAACAAAGACATCTTGGACTTGTTTTTCAGAATTATATAAGAAGATTTTAAAGACTTTTGACTTTCATAATTGATGGTATAACATGGTTAATAAAAAAGAAGCCTGTGTACTACATGCATTTCTGAAGGAGGATGGTTTCACAGCTTGAACTTGTACCTCAACTTTATATTAACTTGTATCTGAACTTTATTTTAACTTGTATCTCTTTATTTTAACTTGTTTTTAAATTTTAATTCAACATGTATCTAAACTTATTTTAACTTGTATATCAACTTTATTTTAACTTGTTTCTGAACTTTATTTTAAGTTGTATCTAAACTATAATTTTACTTGTATGTTAACTTTATTTTAACTTGTATATAAATTTTATTCTGACTTGTATCTCAATTTTACTTTAAACTTTATTTTAACTTGTATCTAAGCTTTATTTTAGCTTGTATCTTTATTTTATTTTAACTTGTATCTCATTGTATGTAAACTTTATTTTAAATCTGAAATATTAATAACAAAACTGTCTGTTCAAATTTTTTTTTAATGAATTAGATTCTTACTACTAAATGAATTAAACTGTACAAGATACCTAAATGTTGATTACATATATGTCTTAGTTTACATTTTTCATTTCAAGCATGCCAAAATAGTCATGTTAAACACAAAGCACCTAATGAATGTTAATTACCTTTTCATCTTGTTCACCGTTCTTGAGAAATCACATTCTTGCCGGCTTTATTTTAGAATAGTTTCCTGCAGATTTTTTATCGGAGAACAAAAAAATTCAACAACAACAACAACAACAAACTCAGTATATTCCCACTTAGTGGGGTAGAGAATAAAAAAAATTCAAAACACTATAATTAGTTACTTAGTACCTTTGAGAAGTAAGTAAATGTTGAGACATATAAACGTTATAAGATAATTTAAATAGTAAATATGTACTAATAGGCACATCCATTTTCTCTGTTTTTTTTAGACATGATGTGGACTGATGGAATTAGAATGGCATTCAAAATCAGCAACATCATCTGAATGTTGACCCTCTTTTGGACTTTGTTTGGCAACTTTTTCCTAAAACATAAGGATGAGCAACAGGAATAAATTCAATATAGTCGTTAATAAATGTGTGGTGTTTTAAAGCATGTTACCTGCTTCACAGTCTGATTTTTCTGATGCATTGACTTCAAAACTTCAGTGAATCTATCGTTCATCATACGCTTCAAATCTTTGAATTTTTGGTCAATCTAGTAAATATGCATAGTTGATTAGTTAAAATGCATACAAATAATAAATTTATACAACAATAAATTATAGATCCTTACGTATGTCTTCACATATGTCTTCATTTCGGACTCTAACGAATGTAGGTCCGCTTTAATCAAAAGCTCTTTCATGTTTATGCTTGTTGAATCAGCATCCACTTTACACTTTTCTTCTGTATCTGCTGAATTCGTCAGTATTTGTTAAGCATGAAAAACAACACGATATATAAACGTTTTCACTATGAGAAAAATATAACATATGTTGATATGGAAAATGCCTGTTGTCTGTTTTTCTTTTGTGTTTTGAATCTGATTTTATTTTTTACGATTTGATCTTCTTCCTGTAGGAACACCTTTTTCACTCTTTGTCAGAGGTGCAAATACTGTACGAGATACATGTATTGAATTCCTCATTAAAAATTATGGAGGGGCAGTATTGAAGTCATCAAAACTGTCATGATCTTCTGTAACTTAGGGTAAATTCACTCTGTAACTCCTCTGATCTTGATTTTAAGTTAACAATGGCATGGAAGATGTACCATAGTAATCAGATGCAAAACTAGTGCGCGGTAAATCAAGTTTTCAAACTCGTCTATAGTAGGAGCAATGTTGGCATATGAACAGTATGTACAAAAAGTTTATCCATTAAATATTATTACGATTAAAACTAAAAATACTATAATGCAATGTATGAAAAAAATTAAATCAGTATCATACCTTGCTAAATATTTCGATCATAAATTGATTAAACTAAAGTCGGATTGCAACAATTCTCCAATTCAGTATACGAGGTATGTTATTACCCTCCTTGACAGCAACTTTGGTATCAACATTTGAATAAAGTTCAAATATCCACATATTAAGAACCTGTGGGATACCATCCAACCTATAAAGCTGCTTCTCCATTGAAAATTCTTGCCTAAGTGAGGCCATCAACCTGGAGAAAGACGCTATACCCCAAGAAAAGAATTGATATTTTCCATCTTGAACCATTTTGAAATCAGAAAATAGAATGGGAGAAGCATTCAGCTGTAAGTAGATAAAAGTGTGGATGAAATATAGGATTGCCATCTGGAGGGCATCCTCTTTTCATAAGCCTACTCGGAGAAGAATCTTCATATTTGAAATCATCAACATTATCAAAACAGTTTAAGCCAGTTACCCAAGCAAATTCATAGATGAAAAATTTAAGAATCTGGCCTTTGACAAACACATGTATCTCTTCTTGATTTGGTTGCTCGATCTCGAGCATAAGAAGATATTTTGTTATTTGTCCAATATAATTATAAAGAGGTATGTTGAGATAACATCCGAAAAAATTGCTTGAACTTACAAATCTAAGAGGATGAGTTGGAATTTCCTTTATAACATAACTCAATTCCTAAAAACAAAAAGAAACCATAATGAAAAATTAGTCGAGATGCAATAACTCTACATTAAGACAGTACAATAAAAATAAATGCTCTAATAACATCATACTTTAGATACAAGTTAATACAACATGTATGTATGTATTAACTTGTATCTTTTGTTATATGACTTTCAATAACAAATTAAACAATACTAGATATATTTCAAGCAATTAACAGTTAGTCCTAGATACAAGTTAACACAAAATTTATCCATGAAGTAATAACTTATATCTCTTACAATAAAACTTTCAGTAAAATTTAAACACCAATAGATACTTATCAACGCATTAACAACAACTGACAGATACAAGTCAACAGAACATGTATCTATGATAAACCTGTATGTTTTGTAATACGACTTTCAATAACAATTAACCTTAGGAAGTTAACACAACATGTATCTATGAAGTCATAACTTGTATCTCTTAGAATAAAACTTTCAATCAAGTTTAAACACCAATAGATACATATCAAAGCATTAACAACAACTTACAGATACAAATCAATATAACATGTATCTAGGGACAAGAAATTTGTATCTTTCGTTATAATAATTACAATAGCAAAATAAATCAAAAGATATGTATAAAATTAGCAACAAAGAACTAGATAAACAATGAATTTACAAATGTATCATCCATCAAAATATGTATCTCGGCCTAATATTGAATAAATTTGTACATGCAATTACCTTAGGAAGCTCATCTCTACAAATTTCTTCGACAATTCTTCTTCTCTTGGCGGGAGCTTTACTTGCAAGACTGTTGGATTCTCTTTTCTTAGTATCACTTTCTTTTTTCTTTTCCTTCTTCGCAAGCTTTTGATGTAATTTCTTCATAGTTGAGGGATCGTTTTTATGTTTTGACCTATTTTCATGAAAATCATCAATTTCATAGTCAAAATCTCCCGGAACGAAGCTTACAACTTGTTGAGATTCTTCGATACTTTCTAATTGAGAAAATCCAAGACTAAAAGAAGGTCCAGACTATCTATTCATACTGATAATTCAAACAATGAAGCATAAAAAAAAGTGAAATAGAAGAAATTGCTCTACCAAAAGACTCAAATTTTTTATAGCTTTACTTGCCCCAAATTTTTTTTTTGAAAAATAAAAACGTAAAAATGGAATTAAATAAATTGAAGCTGGTTTTATGGGGGGAAATTACTTTGATTAAAATTTTTGAATCAGATGGAGAAGATGAATAGAAAATGCAACAGATTTTGTGCCGTTCAAAGAGGAGATGTAAAGTATTTTTGGTAAAGAACCCGCTTTTTAGTTATAGGATTAACTTTTATCTCAAAATTAGCAAAAAATAAGAAATATTGGGATTTAAATAATTTTTTATAAGTGAGGAAATTTTTAGAAGTTTAGAAACTTATGTTATTTATTTAGGTAATTTTTCCAAAAAAAAATTCCCCACAAGGATTCACAATTAAAACCCTTTAGTTTTATTGCGCCACAGTTGCATCTATATATTCAGAAGCATTAAATCCCTCAGAATTCAATTCAACACAAAATTCAGCAAACTTAACCAAATGTTTCAAGATATCAAAATTATATTACAAAATGAGTTCAACAAGCTGGGCATGGGCTGCGGAACTAAGCGTGGAAGTAATAGAGGCACTAAAAGATTTTAAGGGATTTATAGGTGGAATTACACCATCAGAGCCATAAATCATGATGTTAAGAACAATATTTAAGGTCATATTCACAGGCCAAGAAGATCTCTTCTCAATCTTCTTCTTTGGATTCGACGAACAGTAAAGCAAAGGTGTCTGAAAAGTCATTTAGGAAAGTCATGTTCTTGAGCTGTTGGGGGTCCCAATTGATCAATCTTAATAGTAGTTAAAATTTAGTGTCATCTTTGTGTACATAGCCTTTGAGGAATTTTAGAGCTTGGGCTAAATTGCCTCGTTAAATCTTGTGGCAAACAAATTTTTGCCATCCCACATATATATATATATGAAAACTATACTCGACTATAGTATTATTTGAATTGTGTTATTCATTTTTCTGCTTTCAATTTTGTTGATATATAATTTTATACTAAGCAAATTACATAGATTAAGCTTGCTTGCTGAGAATACAGGAAATTTGATATTGATTCCTACCTTATATATCATCATCTAAAAATGGCAGAATACATGTACAAACCCCCAACTATTCGACTTTTTTCGTATAGAGACCTTAATTAGATCATGTACTTATTGAGCTCTTTACTTTTTCATAAAACATTTCAATTATGTACAATTTGCTGATGTGGCAAAAAATGTAAAATGCGTGTAATACATACGCTAATAATGTGGCAAAGTAACAAATTAAATAACAACACGTGATATTTTAACTTAAAATAATCATAAAAATAACTTTTTAATACAATTAAATCTAATTTTTAAAAAAAAAAAATCATTAACACCCCTCACCCACTGCAGTCGCCTACCTGATCCTCCACCCCCCTCCCCTCTTTCCTTCCAAACACCTCTTTCTCCATTTTTGAGCACACAAAAGTAAAAAAAATGATATCTTCTTCTTCTTCACTTATTTCTAAATATTTTTTTTTTTTTTTTACCATGGAAGCACTTCTTTCACTTATCTCTAAAAGAAATTTCTTTTTGGCTATTTTGAAACTGCCAAAACTGAAGCTCCATAAGAATGTTTCTTCAGCAACAATCAACATTCGAGCAATTTCTAATCGAGAGAAAGATGAGCAATTTCTAATAATAGCATACTTATTGGTGACTATCAATTAGTGATGAACAACTATCATTGATGAACAGCATTCGTGCAACAATCAACATTAAATTTCAAATCAATCACACCCATTTCATCTTTGAATTTAGAAAACACTGATGAACAACATTCAAGCAAAAATCAACATTAAATTAGTGACTTCAATATCACTAATTGATGGCCATGATGAAAAAAGGCATCAATTGATGAACAAAATTTAATTAATAACATATGTTTTCTAACTTTTTACACCCATTTCATCATTAATTTAATGTTTAGAATACAAATTTGCAATTTCTAATAGAGAGAAAGATGAAAAAGGAAAATGAAGAAGAAAAACAGTAGAGCAATTCTTAGAAAAAGGGGAGAAATTATTTTTTAAAAATAAACAATCACGAGAAAGGAAAAAATTGAGAAAAATAAAAAAGATAAAGAATTTCTTTTTGAAAAAAGTTAAAATTTAATGTTTCACGCTCCTAAATTGAGTGCAGTGCACGCACTGTAGACACATGATTTTTGACCCTCCCAAGTTTAATATATATATTTTTTGATATTATATTTATATTTATATTTAGTCTGATATTATTTTAATTCTTATTTTATTTTTAATAAATTTTTGTTAAAAAATAAATAACCAAATAAAGTTAATTTTGACATATTTTATTTTTCTTTTATTTTTATTCTAACTTGAAAAATAATACAAAAAAAAATAATTAAAAAAATATATTTTCTTTTAATTTAGATTTTTATAAATATGCTAGTAATGTTATTTTTTCTTAATTATATTTTATTTTAGGTTAGTTATATTTTATTATATTTTTATTAAGTATAAAAAATTAATTAGTTAATATTTTTATTATTATTATTATTATTTATTTTATATATAATTTATTTATTTAAATAAAGGGATCATTATCCTAAAAAAAACTACCCTACCATATCTGTATTCTAACTTCTCTCAACCTCTCCCCCATCAGCATATAACCCCCTAATCCCCATCCTACGCATAGGCTACACACTTTGAAAAAGCAACATAGACAGAAAAGTCATTAAAATGGAGAAAAAAAAAGAAAACTTAAAAGAGAATGAGTTAGAGTTTGAGTTCTGGCTTTGTTTGAGTTTCCCGTGACGGCATCCTTTCTTTTGTATTCGGTTTAGTTTGCCATACTAGTTATTATTCGATCCTATACTATTTATTTTATATGTTTTGTTCGAAATCAAGTCATAAACAAAATTGTTCAAACGATTTTACATGTTACTTAACATGCATGGTTGATTTATTAATGTGAGTTTTTATTATTATTATTATTATTATTATTATTATTATTATTATTATTATTATTATTATTATTATTATTATTATTATTATTATTATTATTATTATTATGAATCATGTGTTTAGGAACTTGTTCATTTATATATATTTGTATGCAAATTTGATGTTCTGGAACGGAAATATGTTTCAACTTAATTTTCAACTGGTGATATATGAAAGGGATTAACATGATGATTGCTTGACTCAAAATATGTTATTATTTTCCATCATATTTCAATCATGAGTTTTATCAATTATCTTGCGCTTTCTCTTTTAATTTTTATAAAAGTTGAATTTGTAAAGTGTTCTACCCGAACTAACAATATAAATTAATAATATGGTCATGATAGTTTAACTTTAATTATCTTGAGTAGTTTTTCTTTAGATATGAAATTTGTTCTAGATTACAAATATTTAGAAAAATATTGACGTGTGTTGATCTAAGCAAAAATGTTATCATGAATAGTTAGGGGAGCATCTTTTGGTCACTGATTTAGCTTATTTCTTTGAAGACTAAAAAGCAACATGTAACTTTTGATAATACTACTCTAGTTTTTTTTTCTCTTGTAGGTTTTCTATACTGTTTATTTAATTTTATTTAAATTATCGAATGTAAAACATTTACTTATTTTTTCGTTCATTGAGGGTTTATTTAACACCCGTTACAAATGCTAAAAGAAAGGTGAGGAAAAATCATCTTTGTAAAGGAGCGAAACGAGTTGCGAATTAATTCAAAACTCGTTACAAAATAAAGAGTGAAAAGAATAAAAATAGAAAGATAGAATTATTTCGAGTTTATAAAAGACAAATTAATACCTTTAACGTTAAGTTAATTTTTTTAGGCAAGTTAAAATATTTGTCTCGATTAACAATGCGGTGTATGCATCTTTCTGAGACGTTTAAAATAATTCGAGAATGCAATATTGCACTTCGACAAAGATTGTCTTAAAATTAATTTTCACTAGTTTAATACAAAAGTTTTAAATAGTTTTAGTATAATAAAAAATGAATGAATTTAGGCCTTAACATAATTTATCAAAAATAGCTTTAGTTAAGTATAAGTCAATAAAAGCGATCATGATAGAATCACGGGACTCGAGGGGTGCCTCACACCTTCCCCTCGGTCAACAAAATTCCTTACCCGGTCTTCTATTTTCGCAGACCAACTAAGAGTCATTTCCTTTTGATTAGGGATTCAATAAGGTGACTTGGAACACCATAACTCAATTCCAAGTGGCGACTCTGTAAATAGAATAATCCCTATTCAATAACCGTCACTTTAATTGGAAAAATCTTTGACTACGATCTGCTCGAGCGAAAAAGGGGTGTGACATCTCTGGCGACTCTGCTGGGGAATAATAAGAACTCGAGATTTTTATATTGACTTATATTTGCTTTAATTATTATTGATATTGTGTTTGTTGGCCTTATGTGCTACTTGTCGCTTATTTACTGCTTTGATATTATTTGAACTGTATTATATATTGTCTTCTCTCGCTTACCCCCTCTGAGTCTCTGAAATAGGATGGAGGGAATGCAGCATATTCATCCCACCTTCTTTTTAAGATAACTGGAGTGTCAAGGTACCTGGTAAAGGATATATTCACATATGTTAGGCGAGGTTCAGATTGACAACGAAGGCGGTGTTGCCCTGCTACCGATCAAGTTGTCCCTCCTCGGCTCGAGTGTCCGCTCGGGTAAGTCAGTCTAGACACCTATCCCTATTAGGTTTAAACTTAGAAGAACTGAAAACTCAGAATCTGATTATCTCTATTAGGTACCGCTTTATTTGCATCATATGCATTTGACTTAGCGGGACTCAGCACAGGGGCCGGGTCTGTCTAGGACAGGTGACCTACTTAATAAAGACCAACATGTGCATCCTATGTGCTCTTTGACATTTGTTTGGAAGGCTATTTGTGTGTTGACTGGCTTTTAGGCAAAATTAAAATGCAAGAGATTAAATTACCGTCACATTTGGTGAATTATTTTTGAAAGAAAAATTTTATTTTTAAAAGAGAAAATTTTAGTAACATAGTTTTATGGTTTTTATGAACTACGAGGGTCTGATTCTCACTCTTTAGTGGGATACGTAGGAAGTCCTTCCCAGGATACGACCCTATATTTTGAAAAATTGTTCATAGATTTATTCGGGAATATTCTAAAAATATGATTACTTTCATAATTATTTTTCTAATTCTTAGGTCCAATTTTTATATATATCTTAATAGCCCGGAATCTTAGGGATCATGAGGCTAAGGTTTTACAATATATATATATATATATATATATATATATATTTCAATAGCCCGGAATCTTTAGGGATCATGAGGCTAAGTTTATGAAAAATAAATAAAAATATATAAATCTTAAAAGCCCTGAATCTTTAGGGATCATGAGACTAAGTTTTTACAAAAATATATATATAAAAATCTTAACAACCCTGAACCTTTAGGGGTCTTGAGGCTAAATTTTGTACGACATATACTTCGAGAACTACGCACACCTGATTCTCATTTTATTGAGATACGTAGGCAGTCCTTTATAGATTCGGTGATTTTAATGAAAAAATGTATATTTGTGTTTCCTTCTAAACAAATAAAGAAGAGAGTTTTTTATTTATATATAAAATAAATTAATTTATTTTCAAAAATAATATGTGTTTTATATTATTAATGAATTCAAAAATAAAAATATTTCTCATTTCTCACATTAAAATAAAAATGTATTTCTTCATATTTACAGCTTTCCGAACTACACAAGATCTGATTCATGTCCTGGCATGATACGTAGGCAACCCTCCAAAGGGTTCGATCATAATTTTTTGAAAAAATACACCTAGAAAAGTTGGAATGAAACACAAAGCCTTCCATGATAGGTTGGGAAATGCATATAGAAGCATGACATACAACCTGACATTATAATGTGTTAAAAATATAACACTCACCCATTTGCTACTTGGTCTCAGAAAGATAAAGTAGTTGGTGGTTGGTTTGTGGTTTAAACTGGCATCACATCCGTACAACACTAGATACAAAGAAAATAGAAAGATGACCTACAAAAAGGGTGTAGGGTCTGACAGCGAGGAGGAGCAAAATCAATTGATTTCGCAAGAATTAACATCAATGGAAGAGATTAAGTTTTTGAAACAACAAATGACGAAAATGTACCAAGCTTGGTTGAATTGACAAGCCACGCCTTCCTCAATTCCTGGACTTGCGAATATGTATGATCCAAATCCTGCTCAAGCTCAAACTAGCGATCCATTTTATCCGCCTGGATTCAGCCCATATGCTAATGTATCTGGCGTTGCTGGTACTTCTACCATACGCCCACCAAATTTGTCTGTCATAAATAACCCGATTTTCACTTCTGTAGCACTAGCTACTGCGGGTCTTCAATCAACAGTACAAAAGAATATGAGTGAACCGAGTCATGATGAATTGTATCCTCCTGAAATGACTTTCAAAACCCCAAATACACATTATCATGCTCATCAACACGATTCTCCTATCGTGATTAAGAAGATTTTTAAAAGTGAAGAACGGGAAGAGGTGGCCAGGAAAGTGAGAAGCTTAGAGCAAAGTATGAGAAATATGTAAGAATTAGGAGGACCAAAAGTGTTTCATACAAATATTTATGTATGTTTACCGACGTTCATTTGCCGGTAGGGTTCAAAATGCCAAAGTTTGATAAGTACGGAGGACACGGTGATTCGATTGCACACTTGAGGCATTATTGTAACTAATTAAGAGGTGCTGGAGGTAAAGAAGAATTACTCATGGCTTATTTCGGTGAGAGCCTTACAAATCTAGCCTCAGATTGGTTTGTGGATCAAGACATCGACAAGTGGAGTAGATGGAATGGCTTGGCTAATGAATTCGTGAAACAATTTAAGTACAATGTCGAGCTGATTCCTAATGAGAAATCCCTGACTAATATCAAGAAGAACAACAATGAAAATTTCAAGGAGTATGCAATTAAATGGCGTGAACAAGCTGCTAGGGTGAAACCGTCAATGAAAGAAAGCAAGATAGTGGAGGTGTTTATTCAAGCGCAGGATGAAACATATTATCAACACTTGTTACCTGCATTAGGCAAACCATTTATTGAGGTCCTCAAAATAGGAGAGATGATAGAAGATGAAATTAAATCCGGTCTCATTGTGAGTTTTGTAACATTAAAAGCAACTACTCAAGTAATTCAAAAAGGTTCAGGAAGTGTTGGAGAGAAAAAGAATGAGGAAGATGCATCTACTATTGCAGTTGGACCACGGGAATGGTCAAGAAGATTACGTCGTCGTTGTTCTCAGGCTCAAGACCAAGTTCATGCCCAAGCTCTATATAATCACTCCCAAAGTCTATTATACTCCAGTCCTCCACCTTCATATCCAGTGTATAATGCACAACCATATGTTCAACCCCTATCTTACCCACAATGGCACACACCAACTCCTCAAAGTCATCCTTCAATTCCACAAATATACCAAAAACCTTCTAAGCCTAATTTTTATCCAAGCCATATAACGAAATGAGGCAGAAGTCGAGAGATAGCTTTACATCAATTGGAGAGTCATATGCCAGTTTATTTCAAAGATTGAAACAGGAGGGCATGATTACTCCTCTCCTTAGGCACACTCTTAATCTCCGTTCAAGAAATTTTGATCCTTATGCATGATGTGCATATCATTCTGATGCTCAGGGTCATAGTATTGAAGATTGCGAGATTTAAAAAGAGAAATTGAAAAGATGATTCAAGATAAATCAACTATGGTGCAGAATATGGACAGTGAGGAAAGCTCTAGTCATGCTGGTATGCAAATTGGTGGCTAAGATTTCAAGCTCAACAATTGAGAAGTCATCCATCTCCCTGTTAGGATAGATGTTTAGTAGTTAGTGTTGTTATTTTTTCTGTTATCTGAATTATTTCAGGGTTGTAGTTCAGGATCTATCTTGTTTTGTCCCTCTGTCGTTTATGTTCAAACCCTTCTATCTTTTATTTTCTACTAAATGGAGTGTTTTTTTTTCTCCTTTGTGTTTAAATATGTGTTGTTGTTTTTTGTTTCTTTACACAATACATTTTATGTTGGTTCTAGTAATATGACATACCTGTAAAATTTCAGCCAGATCTTAAAGTCCAGTTTTAAGCATGAACTTGAAATCAAAGGGCTAAAGTTAAAAAAAACTGAGAAAATAGGTAGAGTGCGGATACATTTGGTGACAAGTTAAAGCCTTTTCTGAAAATTAAGGCAATTATTTTGAGAATTATGAGAATAACTTGGTCATCAATTGAAAGACATGTCTCAATTAGGTCAAATAATGGATGCGAGATCCTTATTCAAGAGAAATAGAAAGATAATCAGCTCCACGAAAGCTTGGATCATTTGATGTGAGGGATGTACTACAAAGGTGGAATAGTATGCTGAGCAAGTGTAAAAGAAGAAGTGGCATACATACTCAGTTAAAGTTAGTGTTGTTAAAGTGTCACATATGTTCTTCATCTCCCACTTTCATATTGCATGTTATGTACTTGCATTTTCAAGGATTGATATGACGAAGACATTTCATTCTGTTATCCAAATGTTGTGTCGTCCTTTGTTATCCCTATTGATCTTTTGTTTTATTTCTTTTATATCCCTCTTTTGGAATCAAAATAGAGTGCAAAAAAAAAATGTCAAGAAAAAGAATAGTCAGAAAAGTGTCAAGAAAAAATGAAGTCGGGAAAAATCTCTCTCTCTAAAAAAAAGAGAAAAATCAAGAAAAAAATAGAGAGAAAGAAAATCAAGCAGAAGAACAAGTTATCTGAACTACGTTTGACCTGATTCTTGCAATGACAAGATACGTAGACAGCCCTACTCTGGGGTTCGGTCCAACCAAAAGAAAATTTAAATTATCCAGAGTGAAATAAAACTGGGGCAAAGTTTATTTCCTTAAAAGAGTCGATTCCAAAAGTTGTATGTTTTACCTAATATTATGTAAATTTTTTAGCCTCATGCCTCCCTTTCTTTCTAACCTTTTCCAAAATCCAAATTACAACCAAAGAAAGACCTTCAGATTAATCTTTGAGAATGTCAAGGCTAAACATGTTATGGGTGCATGATGTTTCGTATGTTGAGCATTATTTTCAAAAATAAAAAATAAAAAAATGAATGAGTAAAAATGAGAGTCTTATTGGTGAAAACCCTTTTGGGCACCATAAGGTGACAGTGAGCTGAAAAAGAAATAAAAATGAGATAGGCGTAGGCAAAAAACCACTGAGGTGTCACTAGCCGAAGAAGGATTGTGATCTAGAGGAAGCATATTTAAGATTGATTCCATTTCAAAATCAATAAGTAAACAAGAGTTGCAATGATTAGTATGGGTAGATCAGGTTGTTTAATTCAAAATGCATGTCAAGATTGCTGGAATTGGCTACCACACCCAAATAAGTTTTCTTCTATCGTTTCAAAAAAAATGCCTATTGTTTTTTCCTTTTTTTTTTATTTTTCTATTTTTGATTTTTGGTATCTTGGTCATCAAATAAAAATTATTGTCATTTTTCTCATGTCTTTGAGTCAAGTCCGTATCATAACAAGTGAGAAAAGATTTTAAAACTAGCTACTAGCTTCTTCAATTGCACAAAGCAAGACAAAAAGCCAACATATGAAAGAGACATGATTGTGAGCCGAAATAAGACATGTAGAAAGTTTTATAAACAAATGAGTCTGGGAACTCATGAATATGCTAAGGTTCAAAGGGTTTATTTGTAGAGCATGGCAAAGCAGAGATACTGTATTTGTTTCAAAGTCACTTCTGATAATCTGAGTTTGGGTCAACAATGATGCAAGTCGGTGACAGATGCTAATGCTTGGAAGCAAGGTTAAATGTGACGAGAGCAAGATTAATTGTAATGGAAGCTAAAGCCACAAACCTGCCACCATGTTTTTGAACTTACAAGTTTTCTTTGTTGAAACAGGAAATATGTTACCTTCAAATTAAGGACTTCAGAGCATAAATATCAAGAGCTGCAATGCCTCATTTCCACAAATACAGGAAATAATGTTGATGCACAGGTTTGATAATCAAATTATGGTAAAAAAAAACCCTAGGAGACGCACTTCCTAGTCTGAATAAGTCAGTTTTCATTTGTTAGATGAAACACTTCCTAACTTGAACATTCATTCCTGGAAGACGTACCTTTTAGTTGAGTCATCCTCGTGATTCTTATAAGATTTACCTTTTAGTCGAGTCATCCCCATTGATTCCTATAAGACGAACCTTTTAGTCGAGTCACTCCCCGTGATTCCTATAAGACGTACCTTTTAGTCGAGTCACTCCCCTTGATTCCTAAAAGACGAACCTTTTAGTTGAGTCACTCCTCGTGATTCCTATAAGACGTACCTTTTAGTCGAGTCATCCCTTTGATTCCTATAAGATGAACCTTTTAGTCGAGTCACTCCTCGTGATTCCTATAAGACATACCTTTTCGTCGAGTCATCCCCCTTGATTCCTATAAGACAAACCTTTTAGTTGAGTCACTCCTCGTGATTCCTATAACGCGTACCTTTTAGTCGAGTTATCACCTTGATTCCTATAAGACGAACCTTTTTAGTCGAGTCACTCCCCGTGATTCCTATAAGACGTATCTTTTAGTCGAGTCATCCCCTTGATTCCTATAAGACGAACCTTTTAGTTGAGTCATCCTCATGATTCCTATAAGACGTACCTTTTAGTCGAGTCATTCCACTTGATTCCTATAAGATAAACCTTTTAGTCGATTCACTCCCCGTGATTCCTATAAGACGTACCTTTTAGTCGAGTCATCCCCTTGATTCCTATAAGACGAACCTTTTGGTTGAGTCATCCTCGTGATTCCTATAAGACGTACCTTTTAGTCGAGTCATCTCCCTTAATTCCAACCTTTTAGTCGAGTCATTCCTCTTGATTCCGATAAGACGTATCTTTTAGTCGAGTCATCCCCTTGATTCCTATAAGACGAACCTTTTAGTTGAGTCATCCCCATTGATTTCTATAAGACGTACCTTTTAGTCGATTCATCCCCCTTGATTCCTATAAGACGTACCTTTTAGTCGAGTCATTCTCCTTGATTCCTATAAGACGTACCTTTTAGTTGAGTTATTTTCTAAGTACAAACTGGGGCAAACATTTTGTTTGTGTTTATTGAATTTTTGTTTATGCTCAGGACCCTCCTGAAGAATGGGACAAGACCCTCTTGAAGAATGAAATGTTATTTTTCTTTGTCACCTTTTATTTTGTGTTTAGGAACATATTTGAAAAATCAGAAAGAGAAAGTCCAGAAACCCGCCTAAAGAACAGGGTGAAGAAAAAGAAAATCCAGGAGCCCGCCTGAAGAATAGAGTGAAGAAAAAGTAACTCCAGGAACCCGCTTGAAGAACCAGGTGAAGAAGTAGCAAGTCAGGAGCCCACCTGAAGAATAGGGTGAAAATTATCAATTGCAGGTCAGGAGCCTGCCTGAAGAATAGAGTGAAGATTTTAAAGTCCAAATCAGAAGAAAATCTGAAGAATAAATCAATTGTCAAGTTCCTCTCTAATGTCAAAAGCCAACAAGGAGGAATATTTTATGTTTCAAATTCAACTCAGAATAACAACTATCGCACTATTTGAGAAGTCATGAAGATTCAAGTCAAGATTCCAGAATAGCTTAATAAATAGGATCTTTCACTTGTTTCTTCAATTTTATTTTTGTTATTCATGTAAATGTAAATGGAGAAGTCCTCAACCGGAAACTCGATGGAACCTCCCTCGATCTCTAACTCGTTCTCTCACCATTTTACCTTTGAACTACATGTGACCTGATTCTCTTATAATCTGGGATATGTAGGCATTCAAATACCAGGTCTTGGTCACATCTTTGCTTTTATTTTATTTTTTTCCTCACTTTTTGAATAATCAGAGAATCAAAAATCATCTCTTTGTCTACTTCTTTGTATGAAAATTCTTCGAGATTTCACACAAAGAGGGGCAAAATGTAGACACATTATTTTTGACCCTCCCAAGTTTAATATATATATATATACTTTTTATATTTATATTTATATTTAATCTGATATTATTTTAATTCTTATTTTATTTTTAATAAATTTTTGTTAAAAAATAAATAACCAAAATAAAGTTAATTTTGACATATTTTATTTTTCTTTTATTTTTATTCTAACTTGAAAAATAATACAAAAAAAAATTTAAAAAATATATTTTCTTTTAATTTAGATTTTTATAAATATGCAAGTAATTTTATTTTTTCTTAATTATATTTTATTTTAGGTTAGTTATATTTTATTATATTTTTATTAAGTATAAAAAAATAATTAGTTAATATTTTTATTATTATTATTATTTATTTTATATATAATTTATTTATTTAAATAAAGGGATCATTATCCTAAAAAAAACTACCCTACCATATCTGTATTCTAACTTCTCTCAACCTCTCCCCCATCAGCATATAACCCCCCAATCCCCGTCCTACGTATAGGCTACACACTTTGACAAAGCAACACAGATACACAAGAAATTAAAACGGAGAAAAAAAAAAGAAAACTTAAAAGAGAATGAGTTAGAGTTTGAGTTCTGGCTTTGTTTGAGTTTCCCGTGACGGTATCCTTTCTTTTGTATTCGGTTTAATTTGCCATACAAGTTATTATTCGATCCTATACTATTTATTTTATATGTTTTGTTCGAAATCAAGTCATAAACAAAATTGTTCAAACGATTTTACATGTTACTTAACATGCACGGTTGATTTATTAATGTGAGTTTTTTTTTTATTATTATTATTATTATTATTATTATTATTATGATTATGATTATTATTATTATTATTATTATGAATCATGTGTTTAGGAACTTGTTCATTTATATATATTTGTATGCAAATTTAATGTTCTGGAACGGAAACATGTTTCAACTTAATTTTCAACTGGTGATATACGAAAGGGATTAACATGATGATTGCTTGACTCAAAATAC
>NC_061117.1:201064805-201148654 GCF_002878395.1 Capsicum annuum | reverse complement strand
ACAAATGCTAAAAGAAAGGTGAGGAAAAATCATCTTTGTAAAGGAGCAAGACGAGTTACGAATTAATTCAAAACTCGTTACAAAATAAAGAGTGAAAAGAATAAAAATAGAAAGATAGAATTATTTCGAGTTTATAAAAGACAAATTAATACCTTTAACGTTAAGTAAATTTTTTTAGGCAAGTTAAAATATTTGTTTCGATTAACAATGCGGCGTACGCATCTTTCTGAGATGTTTAAAATAATTCGAGGATGCAATATTGCACTTCGACAAAGATTGTCTTAAAATTAATTTTCACTAGTTTAATACAAAAGTTTTAAATGTTTTTAGTATAATAAAAAATGAATGAATTTAGGCCTTAACATAATTTATCAAAAATAGTTTTAGTTAAGTATAAGTCAATAAAAGCGACCGTGATAGAATCACGGGACTCAAGAGGTGCCTCACACCTTCTCCTCGGTCAACAGAATTCCTTACCCGGTCTTCTGTTTTCGCAGACCAACTAAGAGTCATTTCCTTTTGATTAGGGATTCAATAAGGTGACTTGGAACACCATAACTCAATTCCAAGTGGCGACTCTGTAAATAGAATAATTCCTATTCAATAACCGTCACTTTAATTGGAAAAACCCTTTGACTTCGATCTCCCTTCGGGCGGAAAAAGGGGTATGACACGCACTATGCCACATCAGTGTCATGTTTGTAATTATGCTTAATTGAAACGTTTTGTGAAGGATTAAAGGGTTCAATAGGTACATGGCTTAATTGAGGTGGCTATACGAAAAAAATCGAATAGTTAAGAAGCCCGTATATGTATTCTTCCTCCAAAAATTATATACATGGAGGATGGGTTGTCCCAATGCCTCACATTCCCTAAAGAAAATTGAACATGGTCAATTTTGAATTTATTTTGATTCTCCACCAGCTAGGATGTACTACGCCAATTTATTCTTGGGTCTGAGAACATTTTATTTTCATTTTTTGTAATAACTTCCAAACTTAATTAAAGAGGTTGGAGGCGTGCTCGCAGACCCCTGACCTGTCTCCCATTACTGAAAGTGAATTTATTTTTAGTTATTCAAAGCTGACCTATCATCAATAGATTAGTTTAAGAAAAAAAGCTAACCAGAAGTAATCAAATTTTAAAATATCTTGTACATCTGTTAACGCGTCTCAAAATTACGTCTCAAAAGTATAGATAACCTCAAGTAAATTTCATATACCTTAACCATACATTATTCATAAGTCATTTAGCTATTAAATTGGTCCAAGCTAGTTGAAAGAGTTTGCAGGGTCTTGCAGTTTAACAGAATGAAGGCTTGAAATTGCTGAAACTTTAGGAAGTTTTTGCCATGGTCAAAATCATAATTTTATAAGTATCATCTATAAGTTGTTGTAGAACAAATCACAGTTAGTAATTTATCGTAGTATACAATCGAAACAAAATTAAAAATACTGAATCATATTAATTAATTCAGTATGATGACAATATAGTATTTTGAAGTAAAATTTTTACCCTACATAAGCCAAGGTCGAACAACCAACCGTACTTACTATATAATTCAAAATTGTATATATCAAAACCAAAATTAAAAATACCAAATTATATCAAATAAATTGATCAGCATTATAATAATATAATATTTTTAAAAATTAAAACTCAAAATATCGAACTGATATTTTCAGTGTACCATATAATTGTACGTTGAATATCCGTATTTGAAGCACGTAACTCAAACTTTATGTGGTTTCTGTTTATTGAAAAATCTGTGTAGTTGAATTTATCAGGAAGTCATGGAGACATGAATCGATTTAACTTAGATAAATGAAGATTAAGTTAATAGAGTGTTATTAAATATGAATATAATTAAAAGATGTTGATTGAATTAAATAAACGAACGAAACGTAAATCCTTGATTTATTGCTTTAGCCGAGGCCGATAACAACCTTCATAGATTTGAAATCGGATGGTCTGCGTAAATATCCTAATTAATTTGCCATTAATAACTTATAAATTATAAGTAAATAAAAAAGAATTGAGTGTGTATGAGTTCCAGTCTTGTATTGCTAAAAAACTCTATCCTTTACAAGTGAATGAGACAACTAATGAAATGCTTAAATCAATGAAATATATAGCCCTATTAATTTCATTGTAACTCATTCTTTCACTTTATTTTCAAAGCCATGGGTCTCCGATCCCATGTGATCACGTATTTATGATAATCTTTTCTATACAGTTTCTTTTTCTTTATTTAGGCTTTGAAGTGGTGTGACCTAGTAAATCTATTTGATCCGCATATAATCCGCGCACCCCCTATAAATGGTATCAGAGCCCAGCAATTTAAAAAGTACGGAAGAGAAATATATATTAGAATTAGATCTAGAGTTAGAGTTAAAAAATTTTAATTTAGAGTTAGAGTTAAAAAATTTACCTACAAAATTATTAAATTAATTATGCGAAGACCATTTAAAAATAGAGAAGCTTTTAGAAAAATTAAAGAATCTTTAATTAGTAATTATTCAGAATATATAAGTCTAAATAAAACAAAAAAAAACCCACAAAAATTAGCCTACTTAATTACATTAATATCTAGTATTAAATCAAAATTAATAACACATTTAAAATCCAGAAAAATGAAACACATACCACCTAATTATGATAAAATTAGATTTAGATATCCACCAAGATATTATAAATATAATTTAAAATGAATAAGGTACAACAATACAAAGAATTAAAACAAATTATCTCTGAAAAACGTAAAGAATTAAAAATAAGAATAAAAAGACTACATTATAATATATTTGCCGGAGTTAGTAAAAATTCAATAGATACACAAAAAGATGAAATATCAAAATTAGAATCACAAATAGATAGTTTAGAATATATATATATCAACATGACCTATTCACAATAAAATGAATAAAGAAGAATTTATAATAGATGAAAAAATATATGAAAACTACGAAGGATCAAAAATAAAAATAGTATTTTCTAATCTAGGACGAAGATATAAGAAAATAGGTGAACATTTATATCTAATGTTAGAAAAAGAAGAATTAAAATTAGAAGATAAATTAACAGCAATGGTAAGAATAGAAAAAGAAAATGAAGAGATAGATAGGAAAAAGGAAATAGAAAAAATAAAACAACAAACTACGGAAGAAATACGAAAAATAGAAGAAACTAAAAATAGTAGGATTGCTGAATTAGAAAAAGAACTACAAATATTAAAAGAGTTGTATGAACAAAGACAAAAAGAAAAAGAAGAAAAAAATAGAGAACAGGAATTACTGAACGAAATAAATCAATTTAAGGAAAAATTAGAAATAAAAAATGAAGAATTAGAAATAAATAATATAGATATTGAAGAGACAGAGACAGATAATTATGATTCCGAAGATAGTGAAACATATACAGAAATATTAACAAATACAAAAAATTAGAAATCAATGAAGAACAAAAAGAAATTAATGAGGAAAACTTAGAAAATACCCACACAGAAATAAATACTCTTGATAAAAAAGAAAATGAAAATATAATACCTAAAACAACAGAAATAAGAAAACCTATATATTACAAGAATAAGTTTAAAAAATATAATGAATATGACAAATGGATACCAAAACAAATAATTAATAAAAATTATAACTTTTTAGATCTAGACTGTGTAATAGATACAGAAAAAATAATACAATTATGGATAGGATATATGACAAAACAATTATTAGATAATAATATAAATATAACGGATGCACCGGAATATATAGAAAAAACCCTAATAGGATCAGTAAAACTATGGTTTGCAAATTTAACTGAAAATAGCAAAAAGGTATTAAGAACTAATAAACCTATAGAAGGAACATCATCGACAACAACTAAATTAACACCTATAGAATTATTAAAAAAATATGAAACAGCTATAAAAGATGAATTTGGTAGTACGACAACAATCGAAGAAGAACAAAATGAAGAAAAAGATACAAATAGGAATTTAATGTTAAAATTAGCAATATGTAATATGTGTTATATAGATGAATATACTTGCGCATTTAAAGAATATTATTACAAAGGAGCATATAGTATAGAAGAAAGTAAAGAAATAAGAAAATTATATTTTAATAAATTACCCGAGCCATTTAGTACGAAAATAATAAAAAGTTGGGAAGAAGCAAAAATAGTAGATACGTTAGGAGCAAGAATAAAATTTTTACAACAATGGTATAGAAACTTATGTGAAAAATATAGAGAAGAGTTAAAAATGGAAAAAACATTAATAAGAAATTTAGCATGTTGCAAAAATAAAATAGCACCCCAATTTGGATGCGAAGAAAGATATTATAAGAAAAGAAAAAGGCATAAGAAATATAAAAAATATAAAAAATCAAAATATAAATATAAGAAACCAAGGAAAATATATTATGTAAAAAATTATAAACATAAAAGACCATGTAGAAAGAAGAAATCTATAAAAAAATGTACTTGTTATAATTGTGGAAAGTTAGGACATTTAGCTAGAGATTGTAAATTACCTAAAAATCCAAAAAATAAACAAATATCAGAAATAAAAATAGATAATACCGAATATATGCAGATAGATTATATAGATTATGAATTAGAAAGCGAGGATAGTATATATGAAATTTCAGAAAACGAAACAGATAATGAAATAGATAGTGAAATAGATGAATCAAACGACTGAAGAAGATATAAAAATAATAATAAAGGAAGAATATTTACATGATGAAGGAACGGAACAAAAAATAATATTTGATAGTAATATATTTGATGAAATAAAAGGAAAAGAATTAGATTTAAGTGTAGAAAAAATATTTAAAATACCAACAATAAAAAATATTTTTACTAGGAAAAAGGATGAATATTATGTAGTATGCCAAAAAGAACATGTAATAGACTGCAGATATGCAAAAGGAAAAGCTAGTATACCACTGGTAACAAAAAGAATAATTAATAAAGAAATAAATGATATAAAAAGTAAAGGAGATCCAATAAAATATGTACACCTTGGAGGTACAGAGATATTAATAAAAACATGTTTTAGAGAAGGAATAGATACACCAATAGAATTATATTTAGCAGACGATAGAATTATAAAACCTATAGAAAAAAGCATAATAATTGCCGTAAAAGGAAATCTAATATATCAAAAATTTAAATTTATAATAAGTGCAAATTATTCAGTAGCAGTAACAAATAGAAATATAGATAAATCATTAGTATTATATTGGAAAATATCAGGAATAGAATTAACCCCAGGAAGTAAAATATTTACAGCAAGATGCAAAAATCTATATGTATTAACAACAAAACATAAAATAACAGGAAAAAATAAGATTAACAAAATACAAATAGAAAGCCCATTCGAACAAATTGTAAAAACAATAGATTATAATGATTATACCTATAGAGACATAGATACAGAAGAAAATTTAGAAATAGTAAATGATAGAATAAGTACAACGAAAAGAATAGCTAATGAAAAACCAGAATCATCAAGCTCATCAAAAAGAACAAGTTATGAAACAAATTCAATAAGTAATTTAAACCAATATTACATAACAGGAAAAATAAATGAAAAAGAATATCTAATACTTTTGAATACAGGACAAGAAGAAAATTATATAGCAAAATATCTAGTAAAAAATGAAGAAATAAAGACCGACAATGATATGTGCCCAGATCTACCACAAAGTTTAATAAATAATAAAAATATAGCAGAAAAAATAATAATAATAGGAGTTAGGAAAATAAAAATAGAATTCGAAGTAAAGGAAGAAATGCAAAAAGCAGATATAATATTAGGAATAAAATGGTTAGAACAAGTAAAACCATATAATATAGAACATACACAATTAACCTTAACATATAACAAAGAAAATTTATTCTTAAAAAGAGCCTTAACATGAAATGAAGATATATGTATTAATGAAGCTAGTAGTAGAAGGATACTACAGTAGATATTATACGCCTATGATAGATACAGGAGCAGAAGCTAATTTATGTAGATATAATTGCTTACCAGAAAGCAAATGGGATAAATTAAAAACACCAATAATAGTTAAAGGATTTAATAATGAAGGAAGCTTAATTACTTATAAAGCTAGGAATGTAAAAATACAAGTATGGGATAAGATATTAACAATAGAAGAAATTTATAATTATGAATTAACATCAAAAGATATACTTTTAGGAATGCCATTCTTAGATAAATTATACCCACATATAATAACCAAAACAGACTGGTGGTTTACAACACCATGTAAACAAAAAGTAAGAGCAAAAAGAGTTAATAATAAAATAAGAAAGAAAACTGATTGGATAAAAGGAAGTGAAAAAATTACACAAAAGTTTGAAAATATAAAAAATACTGAAGATACAATAGAACTAGTAGTATTTTCGATAAATAAAACAGAAATAACTATATTTTCAATAAATAAAATAGAAATAATTCAGAAAAAATTAGAACAATTATATAGTGAAGATCCATTAAAAGGATGGGAGAAACATAAAACTACTATAAAAATTGAATTACTAGATAAAAATAGCATAATAACCCAAAAACCATTAACATATAATTTTGATGATTTAAAAGAATTTAAAATGCACATAGATGAATTATTAGAAAAACAATATATACAAAAAAGTAATAGTAAACATAATAGTCCAGCATTTATAGTAAATAAACATAGTGAACAAAAAAGAGGAAAAAGCAGGATGGTTATTGACTATAGAAATTTAAATGCAAAAACTATAACATATAATTATCCAATACCAAATAAGATATTAAAAATAAGACAAATCCAAGGATATAATTATTTTAGCAAATTTCATTGTAAATCAGGATTTTACCACCTAAAGCTAGAAGAAGAATCTAAAGAATTAACCGCATTTACGGTACCACAAGGATTTTATGAATGGAACGTGTTACCATTTGGATATAAAAATGCACCAGGTAGATACCAACATTTTATGGACAATTATTTTAAACAATTATCTAATTGTATAGTGTACATAGATGATATATTATTATATACAAAAACCAAAGAAGAACATTTAAAATTATTAGAACAGTTTACAGATATAATAGAAAAATCGGGAATAAGTCTAAGCAAAAAGAAAGCTGAAATTATGAAAAATCAGATAGAATTTTTAGGAATACAAATAGATAAAAGTGGAGTAAAAATGCAACAACATATAGTACAAAAAATAATAAATTCGAAAGAAGAATTAGATACAAAAAAGAAATTACAATCATTTTTAGGACTAGTAAACCAAGTAAGAGAATATATTCCAAAATTAGCAGAAACTTTAAAACCACTACAGAAAAAATTAAAAAAGGATATAGAATATAACTATGATGAAAAAGATAAAAAACAAGTTCAAAAAATAAAATTACTTTGTAGAGAATTACCAAAATTACAATTTCCAGATGAAAATAGAAAATTTATATATATAGTAGAAGCAGATGCTAGTGAATATAGTTACGGAGGAGTACTTAAATATCGATATGAAACAGAAAAAATAGAACACCATTGTAGATACTACTCAGGTACGTTCAACGAGACAGAAATAAAATGGGAAATAAATAGGAAAGAATTATGTTCATTATATAAATGTTTATTAGCATTTGAGCCATATATTGTATATAACAAATTTATTGTACGAGCAGATAATACACAGGTACGCTGGTGGTTAACAAAGAAAATACAAAATTCAGTTACAACAAAAGAGATTCAGAGATTAGTTTTAAATATATTAAATTTCACATTTACAATTGAAGTGATCAGTACTAACAAAAATGTTATTGCAGATTACATATCAAGATAAAGCTACACAGATTGAAATAATAGAAGAAGATATTCTAGAAAAAATACTTAACACCCTAACTACGCTTTCAATGAAAGTGGACAGTATGGGTAATGAGATAGAAAAGCTAAAGACTAATGAAGATAAACTGAAATCTATAGCTACAAATCAGTTAACTCAGTAGTGTGCAGAACTATGTTGATCGGAAGACATTAAAAATCCAGAGCTAGAAGGAGACGTTGGGACACTCCATAAAACCCATAACATTTATCAATCTACTTCTGCAGGTACAAGCAAAGGAGTTAATCGACCCAGATACCAGAATATGAATATGAATAAAATATTTGAAAAACATTTACACCAAAAACACAAAAAGACCATTTATTCATACCCCCACAAGTTAACACATACCGAGATAGCCTAAATCAAGACAAAAAAGTTTACAACTACACCGCCCAGAAATACATAGAAAATATATACAGAGTACAAACCTTTCTAAACCACAACCCCAGAGCTACAAATATCAAAGAACCAAATACCAACTATATAACCCAAAAATTACAAGGATATAATAAACTAATTGCACTACCCAAAACTAACCCAAGCCTAGTTAAAACCTGTTTTGACTATGGACTACTAAACACCATATATACCCAAGACGGAGAAGAGCTAACAGCTATGGAAGAATTATACAAGATATTCACCACCTACAAAAGAATAACAAAAGGAAATTTATTTTATATAAAGTGTTATACTGCACCAGCAGAGATATTATATGACGAAATAAAACCAGTTATACAAGTTGTAAAGATAGGATTAACTAGAGATATAATTATACCAGAAGATATTACGCAACAACCAGAGATACCCAGAATTGAGATACCATATTTTTATGCAAATAAACGATTTATTGGACTAGCTACTATCATTCAAGAACTGGCAAATAACTATACTAACGAAAATCCAATATGGAGCTATTATTCAAGAGATCATCAAATGATTTACTCAAATTCAAAAGAGCTACGAAAGCAGATATGGAAGATGTAAGACAATGGATAATGACGCTACTCAACTCAGAAAAACAATCTACCGCAAGAGCAATAAAAAAAGGATTTATTTCAGACGGACTGCTAACAAGATATTGTAAGATAATTGGACATAAATATCCAGATCACCAATGTTCGAGGTGTAATGGAGAAGATAATATTATTCCAGAGGTACATCTAGAATAAAAATCAAGAAGACAAAATGCCAGCTGGAAAGATAAAATAAGGAGCAATAATGGAGCAGATACGACAAAATCAACGGAGACAAGATACTGTACAAAGTCTGAATTATTGAACAAAAGTCTTGATTGAATTATTGTACATTGATTGAAAAAAAGAAAAAGATGAAATCGAAGAAAAAAAGATGAAAACACGTGGACCACTGTCAGCTACGGAAAAAAAATCAAAAATAAAAGTTTAACGTCCATGAAAAAAGAAAAAAAATACCGTGTCGTTTAATTATTCTAATATTTTTAATCATTTAGAAAATAATGAAAAAGCTCCTATGGTGAATAATTTCTCTTCTCCTGTGTGTAAAGCCCTTTCACCACTCAAACTTACATAACCTTCACCCCAATCATCCACAAAATCCTTTGGAAATTAACCCCTCCACGTCTAACCCTCCAATTCTTAACAATTCCATCCCCACACAACATACTCCAACTACGTATACTACTACTACTACTTGAGAAATCACATCAAAGCACCCTAATACTATCACCCCTAGTACCTATTCTAAACTAAAAGCTGCCCAAACTTATCATAGTACTACTACAACTATTACACAGAATAGTTGTAACTCCTACAATCCTCGTAGTACTCCCTTCGTTTTGAAATAAATAAATTATTAAATTTTGACACACAGATTAAGAAAAAAATATCAAAGATATACATTTAATTTAAATTTTTATTTTTACCCTTGAAGTCTCTTTTACCCAAAAAACAGAAAAAGTTGTAGTCTCTTTTCTTGTCAAGTCCTAAGGGTAATTTTGAAAAAAATATTAACGATTCACTTATTTTAAAACATCAATAAATATTTCAACAATTTATTTATTCCGAAACGGAGGGAGTAACTCCTTGTCCTTCCAAACTACTCCTACTTACTCAGCCTCTACATCCTAGTCCCCAACGATCTCACGTATAGTCCAAACCTACCCCAAAACCCTCTAAATTCATCCAAATCCTTAGACAATACACACCAAATCCCCTAATAACTCCTCTAAGTACCACATCAAATCCCCCAGACACATCTCCTCATAAGATTGGACATGGAACTAGACAAGTCTTTAATACTTGTACTTCTAAAAATGATAAGGACAAGAGAAGAGTTCGGAAAATAGTCACTACCATTAATTAAAAACTGCAAAAAATTGAATCCTATGAACTACCTAAGGCACCCGCATCTGAAACTCCCATCATTAAGCCTATTGCTATACTACAGAACCTATAATTTCTTCTACTATAACTCAAGACACACCAATGGAAACTGTCAAACCCAACCCCATTCGTACTCAAAATGCCACGAAGATATCTAAGAAAAAGTAGACAATTCAACAACACTTCAAACACTCTCATGGAAAACAACATGCAAGATCAAATATGGAATGACCAAGCCAGCAACTTGAATGCTCCCAATCCAAATGTGCTACCCCCAACAAATAATCCAAAACGTACCATTATACCAAGCAACTGGAGCCTTCCAATACCACAAAACCAGCCTCAATCTCTTCCTTATCTTACTCCACACGACAAATTCAAATTATGAACATGAACTACAGGTAGAACATGAACAACTTTATCCCGATGGAATTCATGTCGTCGATGGAGACAATGCCAGAAATGGTGCAAAGCTACCAGAACCAACATCTCATAGAAATCGAAAGGAATATGATATATATATAGGCCAGCAACATGATGTCACAGATGGAAAGCTTGAACTCATTTTCACCCCACCAATGAGCTACTCGGAATGGTCACTTCCTCAACTACCAGACACACTGGATGACATATACTCACAAAAACGAGTATATGTCCTCCAGTGTGTCTGGTTGTTGTGGAAGTAACCAGTTTGAGTAGCTTATTGGTGGGGTGAGAATGAGTTCAAGCTTTCCATCTGTGACATCATGTTGTTGGCCTGTATGTATATCATATTCCTTTTGATTTCTATGAGATGTTGGTTCTGTATGAAGTGTGCATGCAGTAGGTTCTGGTAGCTTTGCACTATTTATGACATTGTCTCCATCGATAGCATGAATTCCATCGGGATGAAGTTGTTCATGTTTTGCCCGTAGTTCATGTTCATCATTTGAATTTCGTCGTGTGGAGTGAGATAAGGAAGAGGTTGAGATTGATTTTGTGGTGTTGGAACTTGGAAGGCTCCAATTTGATTGGTATAATGGTACATTTTGGGTTATTTGTTGGGGGATCAGCACATTTGGATTGGGAGCATTCCAATTGCTGGCTTGGGCATCTGATCTTACATGTTGTTTTTCATGGGAGTGTTTGAAGTGTTGTTGAGTTGTTTGTTCTTTCTTGGGTATCTTCTTAGCATTTTGAGTAAGAGTGGGATTGTGGTTGGTTCTCAAAAAGAATTTGACCCCTCTTATTATGGAAACGGACTCACAGGTACCTATTCAAATATTAAACTCGAAAAATGAAGATATCTCACATATGATTTCTGATTGTAGATTCATCATTAAATTGTTGAATGAACCTGAAATTCACCACGTCTACAGGGAGGCAAATGTCGTAGCGGACAAGTTGGCATCATTAGGAAAGTCACATCTGTAGTGCATGGAGAATAATTCAATAACTTTTATTTTTCCCGTCTTTTATTTTGCAAGCACTTCCAAAAGACTCTCAAAGTTTGGATTCTACCCGAACAATTTCAGATTGTAATAACCTATAGGTTTCGTTCTAATAAAAATTCCATTTTCCAGCCAAAAAAAAAACAACACCTCCTCATGAAAATCATGCGCCAGGGCAGGTATGTACATCCACAGCCGCAGTATATATATTGTAACTGAAACTTTAGAAAACCATGCTCCAAAGCCACAAGAATTCACAGCTAAAAGCCTCTAGTTTTATTGAGCCATACTCACCAATATATTCAGAAGCACCAAATCCCTGAGAATTGAGCTAAAAAAAAATATAGTATCCAAGTCCATACAAGATCACTAGCCTTCTAAAGCAAATTAGCTAAGATTTTCAAGAATCAAATCAGAAAATTATGAGTTCAACAAGCAAGGCATGGATTGAGGCACTGAAAGATCAAGGACTCTCTAGGTGGAACAGCACCATGAAAACAATAAATCAGCACGCGAAGAACAATGTAAGGTCATATTCACAAGCCAAGAAGAACTCTTCTCAATCTTCTTCTTTGGTTTCTGCTAACAGTAAAGCAAAGCAATCCGAAGAGTCTCTTAGGACAGTCATGTACCTGAGCTGTTGGGGTCCCAATTGAATCCTAATAGTAGTTAAGTTTAGTGTTATCTTTCTGTAGTTTTAGTTTGAGGCTGAATTGTTGACTAGCTCGTACATAAATTAATGGAAAGAAATATTTCTGGCTTTCTACAATCTAAGATAACTTGTTATTCTAACATCACATCATTTCACATACTTGATTAACATTATTCGTTTAATTAGTTTTGAAAAGCGAATTTACAAGTAAATGTTGAATGGTACTACTTGTTTCAGCTCACAATATACATAATTAAATTGTCATGTATCAAATGGAATCTTTTTTGAATGTACACGTCCCTAATCTAGCATTTCGCCATAAATTTTAAAAATTTATTTTCAAATATTGTTTGATCATAGATTTTGAATTAGATTTTGGCAATCCATCTTTAA
Organism: Capsicum annuum; assembly: GCF_002878395.1. Taxonomy (NCBI): domain Eukaryota; kingdom Viridiplantae; phylum Streptophyta; class Magnoliopsida; order Solanales; family Solanaceae; genus Capsicum; species Capsicum annuum. The sequence goes on along the minus strand of NC_061117.1, from coordinate 201,135,929 downwards.
AAAATTTTCAAGTTCCAAAAACTAGTCTAGACCAATTTCAATGGAAATTTAACTTTCGCTTGCAAGAAGCTCAATTTTTTAATTAAAATGCATATCCAAACATAACTTCGAATTTCAAAAACTACAACTTCAAAAACTCAATTTTTCAAATTTCAAACTTTAAAATCTATAATTGGAGAAACCAAATTAGTGCCTTGATTTTACTAATTCTAGCACATAATTATTAGAACCTTGTATCTGTTCTTTTCTTTTCAGATTTATTTATCACTATTTTCTTAATTTAATTTCTATTTTTACTTGTCATTTTTGATAAATTTTTTCTCATATTTTATTCTTAGCGTTAATTACCTATTCTCCAAATCATAATTTTCTAATACCTATTACTCTCTCTATTTCATAATAAGTGAATTGATGAGGTAATGCACATCTACTTAAAAAAAATAAAATTAAGACATAAATCAGACATTATTTCCATTTTTGTCCATTTTTATTATTATCAAACTACTCTTGAAAATTCAAAACATTAATCATGATAATTACTCCTAAACTGATTTTCATGAAAATAATTCTAAACAAATAGTAAATAGGAGCAATTTTTGAGCTCATCACACAAAAATTTCAAATGAAGGGTAAAATTGAAAAAAAAATTTCAATATTTTTGGTAACCAATCAACTTGTATTAATCATAAGTGGGAAATTCAAACACCACAGCATAACCACATTTCAGTTTGCTGTCTTGAAGAACAAAAAGGAAACTTTTGCACCTATACAAATACTTGTTAAAATGATTACTATTCTACTCAATTTTGTCGGGGCTTTGAGCTATAGGTGATAAAAAAATTTTAAAATAAGGTGTAGCTGACTCAAGTTTTAATAATTGAGTGTGGGTGACAATTACTTTATTATGAATTAAGAAAGTTGGTGAAGTTTGAAAATAACCCACAAGTTTTTTAATTTACACTTTGATCCAAATATTAGTTAATATAACAGGAAACGGAAGGAAAAATGCGTGTTTCTCTCCCTTTTCATTCGTTGTTGTTTTCTCTCTCTTTACGATTATTGTTGTTCATTGTTGTTGCTACTTTATTCATCATCTTCTGCTTCATTATCATCATCTTCTACTTTATTATCATCTTCATCTTCTATTTGTCGACCATTATTATTGTTGTTGTTACCACTACTGCTGCTATTTGACCAATTTCTTAGGTCAAATTTTGTTCCTACGTCACTTTCCACTTTGGCATTACTTCATAGGTGACTTTGGTATGTAAGATTATGATTTTCATTCGAATTTGTCATCTGGATACACAATTACTGCTGTTTTTTCCAACAATGGATAGAACCCGATTATAAATCCAATATAAGCGCCCACAATTTAAACAGATCACTCATCTGGTGCATCAGATGAGTAATCTGTTGCAACGGAAGACCCATATGTTAGATTCATGTTTATGGTTCTATAGTACCCGTAACATGAATCGGACAGATGGATAATCTGTTGCAACAAAACAGTTATTTTTTGCAATAGACCAGTTATCTATTACAATAGATTTATTATTTGTTGCATCAGACTGATTATCTGTTGCAACAAATGAGTAATCTATTTGGAACAACATAAATCAGCCCCTGCTACAAACCCAACAGATAACCAATATGTTTCAACTTTTGCTATTGCTACTGGATTCAAAATTATTCCTTACATCCAATCGTCAACATGTTTGTTGAGAAGATAATAGGCAGAATGAAAATTAAATATGAATTAAAACGTCAAAGCTGATGAACAGACTAGTCTGTTGCAACAGACTAGTTATCTGTTACAACAGAGTTATTATCTGTTGCATTAGACTGATTATTTGTTGCGTCAGACTACTTATCTGTTGTAACAGATGAGTAATCTGTTGCAACAGATGAGTAATCAGTTGTAATAGATGAGTAATATGTTGCAACAGATGAGTAATATGTTTGGAAGAACACAAATCAGCCTCTGCCACAAACCCAACAGATAACCAATATGTTTCAACTTTTGCTATTGCTACTGGATTCAAAATTATTCCTTACGTCCAATTGTCAACATATTTGTTGAGAAGATAATAGACAGAATGAAAATTAAATATGAATTAAAACTTCAAAGCCGATCAAACATAATAATTTTATTAAACCAAAACAAATAAAAATACATAGACTAAAAGTAAAAAAATAATCTAATAATAATAATAATACTAATAATAATACTAATAATAATAATAATAATAATAATAATAATAGTAATAATAATAATAATAATAATGGATCCTTGTCATATAGTATCAGAGACCGGTTATTTCATAGTTATCTGATATACAGATGTGACAGTTTTGAGCATAGGCATGAAATTTTAAGATATGGATCTGGGAAAAGTTAGTACAAAAAGTACTAAACGTGAAGAGGTAGATTTACCTCAAAATCTCAATTTATTAAATAAATGGACTCTTCCAAAAATCGACATAAAAATTATTTATGAATACAGATATTTTGATAAAATTCTGCATAAACAAATTGTTAAAACTACCGAACAATCTATTGCCTTAAATGCTGATGAACAAACTATTCACTTGCTTAATAAAAATGATGTAGATACTTTTAAAAATCGTTATAATTTCATGCATATTGGCTTAGTACAAATTTCTTTTAAACCCCTTACTCTGAGAGGTCTGCCAGAAACATTTTTAGCGGCACTACGTGATGCTAGAAATCTAAATTTTAGACAATCTTTAATGGGAACTATTGAATCTACTCTTGTATATGGCCATGTATATTTTAATGTTCAACCAAATTTACAATTATCTTTGACTGATAGAAATATTCTTGATGTTTTGACCTGAAATGTAAAAACCCATGGTTATAATTATGCCCCTGGATATGAACTCATAGGAGTATCTTATCGCATTTATTACCTGCTTATGACTACAATGACTCCTAAATGTAGATTAATTGAAGATCCTTCTGATTATACCATTCTTATAGAAATCAATTTTCTAAAATCCAAGGTTAGTACCAGAAGGCCTATAAGATGGGAAGAAATTAACTTCCCTGACACCTGGATTTTAAATTTGGTCGTTTCTTCCAAACAGCTTGCAGGAGAAGTGACCAATTCAGAATTAACTCATGTAACTCAAAACTCCAATGGAAAAATTTGTCTTCAATTTGATGATAATTCTACTATTTCTTATCGAAATTCCTTTGCTATGTCTCGTAGTATGCCTTCTAGATAATATATTTCTCCTATTGAACCTCCTGTTTATGGCCCATCTAGGAATCGTGTTGCATCATTGCATACTCTAAACTCTGCAGATTTGGATAATTCTTTTAGAAGTGTTAAAAAGGTTAAAATCAATCCTAAAACTCATATAGTTTAAGATAATGATAATATTTTTGATAAAGAAAATCCATCTCCTTCGGAGATGGAATTTGATGTTAACAGTATTTAAAATTCTCATATTGATTTATAAAAGTTATTTAAATAATTCCACATCAAATAGATTTTAGTCCTGGTTCACAGACAAGAAATTATGTTAGAAAAGAATTCTTTGATAAAAAATAGAAAAGCTTTAGAACATGGTTTTTCGAAACATATAGTCCTGACGATATGAGAAATATTTCTGAAGAGTTCTATGAAATGCGTGCATTGTATAATCAGATTATTTATTTTGCACCATGGTTTATATCTGCATATTTGCCTAAATATATCAATGTGATAGAGAGATCCTACCAAGATGTTAGTGGAAACATTATTGAATGTGTTTACCCACCCCAGTCATCTTTTATACTTCCTAATAATACGGGTATTACTTATTCTACATTTCGAAAATTCATTGATAATGAGGTTGGTCGAATCACTATTGCAGAAATTAATAAGTTGATTGCTCAAAATAATTATTTAAGTCTCTATGTGAAAGTTCTTGGAGAACACATTTCTTCGCTTGACAAAAAACTTGATGAATTGATTAAAATTGTGAAAAATCTTAATAGTCCAAAAACTTCTAATGTTGCTTCTACTTCAGAAAGTAAGTATGATGAATTAACTGTTAAACCTTGTGTTCAAAGACCTCCTGATATTGAAGGCTTTGCAAAACTCTCTTATGTAGAAAAACTAGAAAAATTGCTTGACGAAAAGTTTTCAAAATTAAACATCAATCCTATGGAGTTTTCTAGCGAATTTTTGAATTTACAGCAACTTAAAAATACTTTTAACAATGATTCTTCTCCTCTAATAGACACCAATTACTCAGAGATTAATAAGCTCAGAGGAACAATTAAAAAACAACCCAAACGATATGCTGATCTTCCCAGTATGTCTGCTACATATTATCCACGTCTTACTCCTCCAGATGTGTTAATAGAGGAAAGATAATGGAATATGACTAATACGTCATATTGTGGAGAATTAATTTATGAATGGAATATTGATAGATTGAGTTAAAAATAAATCTCGATCCAAGTTCATCGTATGCTTATGTATTCTACTATAGAAAAAGCTACTGTATCTGCTGAAAATAAAGAAAAAAGTACTGATTCTGAAGTTTGTAAGATGATTATTGCTGGTTTTACTGACCAACTTTGAGGTTGATGGGATAATTATTTACAAGAAGAAGATAGATTAAAAATCTTCAACTCTAAAGCTGCTACTGCTAGAAAAGATAACATAGGAAGAGATCTACCAGCAGGAAAAGAAGTTATTGTCTACACTCTTATGTTAATCATTATGGAATATTTTGGAGGTAGATTTACCAACCAATATGAAAATACTCGTACCCTCCTTAATGGTCTTAGATGTAGACATTTATGAGAATTTAGGTGGTATAAAGATACCTTTCTAAGTCGAGTTATGGACCTACCTGAAAATAGCCTACAATACTGGAAGGACAAATTCATAGATGGACTCCCTCCTTTATTTGGTGAAAGGGTTAGAAAAAAACTTAGGGGATCATCTATTGATATACCCTGGAAAGATTATACTTATGGTCAGCTTATAACAATTACCACTGATGAGGGCTTAGCTTTATGTAATGAATTAAAATTGAATAGACAAATTAAGATGGATAAGTTTAGAGAAAAGTCTCAATTAGGAGATTTTTGTGATTAGTTTGGTATGAACCAACAGGCTTCTACCTCTCAACAGAAAACTCATAGGCATTCTAAGTCTTATAGAAAAAAGAATTACCGATTAAGGTCTAAATAAGAAAGAGAGACTCGAAAAGCCCGTCGTGAGTCTACAAGATTTACCAAAAATAGGTCTAAGAGAGACTTAGCAAAAATCAAGTGTTACAACTGCAACAACATGGGCATATAGCTCCAAATTGTAAACTCCAAAAAATCAAGTCTCTAGGTCTTATTGATGAACTCCTTGATCAAATTATATGGCTTATTATATACTTTTGGTTCTGAGTCTGATTACAACTATGAATCTGAATCAGAAAATGAGATTGAATTGCCTGAATCTTCTGATAGTAATCATGAAAATGAAAAAGCTTGCCCTGATTGTCCTGATAATACTTGTGCTTGTAATGACATGTTTTATAAATTGCAATCTCAGTTTGAAGACTTAGATTTAAATATGTAAACTTTAACTGCTGAAAATGTTTATGAATTATTAAAGAAATTTCTGATGAAAAACTGCGGGAAAAAGTTATTAATCTTGCTGCAAAAAAATCTGCTAATAGCATTCCTATTAATATTAGAATCATATGGAATTATTATTATAATTATAATAATAATAATAATAATAATAATTATTATTATTATTATTATTATTATTATTATTATTATTATTGCCAGTCGACCAATCTTAACCAGGTAGCAGCAAGGCCCTCCTCAACTTGCGGATCTCACGGAGCATCCTTGCTCTAACTGCTCCTAACTCCGATTGCAGGTTACGAACCTGCATCTGAAGTTCATTCACGACGTGTTGCAGAAAAGCAACGTCCCACACTGGACCAGTCATATCTAGAACACACATGAATTGATAAAAAACAAAAGTAAAGAAAAAATATTCGAATGTAATACAACGTATACTACAAATTGGGTATATTTACACACAAAGCAAGAAAAAAACTTACCTGAGTCAGGGAAGAGAAAGCAGTGGAAGGTGTAGAAAGAAAGACAAGATGCAATAAATAAATAGAGTGTAGTTGAATGAACGATTAAGTAAGGAGGGACCTATTGTCATACCCGATTTTTACCTAAGGTCCAAACGAGCACGACATTATGGACTCAAAAAGAATTAATTTTATACAGAGTCGCCACCTAATTTTTGAGGAAAAAATAGGAAACCTATTTATTTATTAATAAGTATGACTTTATTTAATCCATGAACCAAATTAGATCTTAGGTAAGGATTCAAATTATTCCGAAGGAAAGGCATTAGGCACCCTTCAGAATCCACAAATGTGGTTCCCGACCAGACTTAGGTTTATTAAAAGAAAAAGAAAAAAAATTAATGTTTGTAAGTACAAATACAAAAATGTGTATTAAAACAATATACACAATTTATATATAAAGAATGTGTAAATTGCATATGTTATCGTAAAAATATGAGTATAAAAAAGTGTATAAAAATAAACAAAAATACATGAGAATATGTATAAAAAAATGAAAAGATTAAATAAAGACAATTTGTTCAAAAGAAAAGATTATGTAATGTTTTTAGTGTAAAAATATGAATTATTCTATTAAATATCTAAATCAATTTAATTCTTTTATATAAATAGTAACAACCTAAATTTGCCTAACGCGTGATGAAAATTGCGTAAATAAACAATATCCCTCCCAACACCCCAAAAATAAAGATTTCACAATAATTTAATATTCGTACAAGTGTAAAAGTATATAAATACAAACATAAAAATTAAAGTCTTCTTTGAATGCTATTCCCCGTGAGTATTCCCAATAACTTGTACAAACACTCGTAGTAAAATGTTAGTAACAAATAAATAATTATCAAAATAAATTGAAAAGATATGTATAAATGTATATTTTAAATATAATTTTTGTTAAAAGCGTGAGCTCAGATTAGATTTTAAATACGGCATGGCTACGAAGAGGTTGCTAATTTATTAGCTGTCCTAAATCATCTTGCCAAGATACGAATCATAAAACTTTTGCATTATTATAAAAATTTCATCATCGCCCAAATTTATTTATTTTATTACGTATTTATATACGTAATATCAGTCTTTTATTTGTGCAGGACTGGAAAAGCGACCGAGAATTTCTTCATCGGCCAAGTGTCGGCCCTTAATATAAAATAATAACTTTGATAAAATAAAGTCCGTATTTTGTAATGGAGTGGCCTCAAATATTTGATGGAAAGATAATGCCATTGGCCATGTTTAGTGTAGAATCATGTTTCTTATCTGTTGAATTAAATATAAAGGACAAAGTCGTCCTAAGCAGTCCCGCAAAATAGTAGCAACTCACCTAAGAAAAATCATAAGATTGTGCTAAGTCACTCAACAAGTAAAGTAATAACAGAAGAGAAATGCAACATGAATATAGTAGCTAGAATCAAAGAACAATAATAAAACAGAAACGCAAAAGGCATAAAAAATTAGCATCTAAATATAGCAAATTGTCTAGCATCCATGGAGCTTGTGGGTTTTAGAGAGAGAAAAAAATAAAAGAAAATATGTGAGAGGAAAAATCTATGTTTTTGTATGTGTATTGTGAATGTGTGTTAGAGTATTTAAAAGGAAAAAGTAATTGATCAAATCTATATTTTTCAAGCATATCCCTTAGATTTAGGAAAGTAGGTGTGGGAAAGTAAAAAAAGTGGAGGAAATAGGAAAAAAAAATTAAATTAATATTATTTGTGTTAATGTGACAAGACACCGAATTATTATTATACTGTGTATTGAAATAACTGATTCAACTCAACTTTTGCACGTCGTATTAAAAAACATATAAAATAATGAATGCCGATATTTAAATACATAAAAAAATAAAAATATAAATAATAAATAAAAAATATAATTATCTTAAAAAAATATATTATGTTATAAATAATTAAAATTATGCGGTAAAAAATTGCAGTGCTATGTTGTGTACGTATGTAAATGACTGTGCAAAAATATTAAAATAATAATAAACTGATCAAAAATCCTAAATTTTACGAAATTAAGGGTGTGAATGTTTGTGTGTGTGCTTTCTGTGTTTATTGTGTGTGTGGAGTATTTAAAAAAGGAAAAATAATAAAAAATAATATTCATATCTACTTTTTCCCAACAAGTCCCTTAAATTAGGGATAGTGGGTGAAATAAAGTCAAAAAAATAAAAAGTGATAAGACTTCGACTTGACTAATTTACATTTTATGTATTAAAATAATTAGATCGACTTACATTTGTAAGTCGTATTATATAAAAAATTATGAATGCTGATGTATAATTACAGAAAAATATAAAAAACAAATAAAAAATACAATTGTCTTGAAAAATATATTATGATATAAATGATTAAAATTATACTACACTATAAAGAATTGCAGTGCTCTGTTGTATACGTATGCAAAGGACTATGCAAAAATATTAAAATAATAATAAACTGATAAAAATCTTAAAATTTATGAAATTAAAGGTAATTATCAATAAATCATGTAAAATTAAAATATGACAATAAATGAGTAAAACTTCTAAGATAATGATGATTATCAACAATTTATTAACAATTGCAAAAAAATATGTGAAAAATTACATATTGTGCCATTTAACAATCAAGGGGCCTAAATACGTTAATTTTATGTTTGGAGAGCCAAAATTGGATGTCAAAAGTTTGCCCCTTTTCGTTTGAAGATAATGTAGAAGTCTTCAAACGAAACGTTGACGTGTAACCAATTTTGCTCAACAAAAAATATTTTTGATAAAAAATTGAGTGAACTACAATTTAGAGTTGCATACATTTTCGAGTTGCATAAGGATCAGATCGGGTATAGCTCCAAAGTTATTCCAACATGTACTATTTTGGGTTGGAGAAACCCAATGCATCCACAAATTCTATACCTGCTAAATTTATGAAATGGAAAAAAAACAGTAAACAAACAAGTAACTAAGCTTGATTTTTTTTGTTTTTTAAGAAATTCAAAAAATGACACGTAGTGCGTAACTAATGTAAAGATAAATAAATAAATAAATGTATTGCAAAATTTTAACCAAAGACAATAAAGATCTTATTAGAGGGTAGACTATTTCAAAATGTCCTGTTTTAAGGTGGACGGACCCAATTTATACACAAATTAATTGCTTGCAAATGCATTAAACTAAGAAGTACTACTCAATAAAACACAAAAACAATATTAAGATTAATTTTTTTCTTTTTTCTTTGAGAAATTAAAAGATAGCATGCAGTGCTTAACCGATTAAAAGATAAAAAAAATAGTACCGGCAAAGATAGCATTCAATGCTTAAATGGTAAAATAAGTGTATTGTAATATGTGCAGGTAAAGACAAAGCATACAGAGCTTAAATAATAAAGTAAATGCATTGCGATGTGCAAGTAAATGCAAAGATGAAATACAGTGCTTAAATGATAAAATAAATGCATTGCAATATATGCTGGTAAAGGCCACGATGGCATGCAGTTCTTAAATGATAAAATAAATATATTGTGATATTTGCGAGGCATGCTTTGCCTACATGATAAAATAAATGCATTGCAATATATGTGTGTGGTGCTTAAATAAGAAATGCATTGCAATATGTGCGTGCGGTGCTTAAATAAGAAATGCATTGCGATATGTGCAGACAAATGCAAAGATGGTATGCGATGCTTAAATGATAAAATGAATGAATGCTTTGCGATGCGTGCAAGTAAATACAAGAATAAAATGCAGTGCTTAAATGACAAATAAATGCATTGCGGTATGCTGCCAACAAAGGCAAAGATGCATGCAGTGCTTAAATGATAAAATAAATGCATTGCAATATTTGCGAGGCATGCAGTGCCTAAATGATAAAATAAATGCATTGCGATATGTATGTCCAGTGGTTAAATGCATAGTAATATGCACCGATAAAGACAAAGATGACATGCGATGCTTAAATGATAAAATAAATGCACTCCGATGCATGCAGATAAAGACAAAGAGAACATGCGGTGCTTAAATGCATTGCGATGCTGCAGATAAAGATAAACATAGCATGCGGTGCTTAAATGATAAAATAAATGCATTGAGATATGTGTCAGCAAAGGTAAAGATAACATGCAGTGTTAAATAATAAAATAAACGCATTGCGAGATGTGCAACTAAAGACAAGAAAAACATACTGTGCTTAAATAACAAATGATAAAACAAATACATTGCGATGCGTGCAAGTAAAGGCAAAGATAACATACAGTGCAAAAAGAAATAAATGAAGTGTGATACGTGCAAGTAAAGACAAACAAGTATAAATATTAAATTGAAGAAACATGTACAATTGTCTTTGGGAGGGCAGACTGACCCAATTATCCTATTTTAAGGAGGACAAAGCCCTATAAAAAATGATTATTGAGCAAAGAATTATTTGAATATGAAAGTGTTCATATATTCCCCATGCTGCTTTCAAAATTGCTCCAGTATCGAGCTGTGAGGTGCTGGGGATGCAAGATTGTGGACTTGCTGGGGTGAAAGAATGATTATGAAATTGTAATGACCAAACTCTGCATAGAACTTCCTACATATCTCGAGTGTCACGAGAATCAGGCCTGTAGTTCGAAATAAAAAAATAAAATAAATTTGAGGCGGCTCTCAAAATTTTTCCAGTGTATAATTTATGCTAACATTGACTTCTTCTAATAAACTAAAAAATATTTTTGCTATTGCAGATTGAAAAGATGCATGACATCTCCGATTGTCTATGAAGACTGAGGCCCTCAATTAGTGAAGTGGCTGAACTCTAATAGCATTTCGACTGATAAGACTATAAAAAATATAAAATACTCAAGATGAGTGCCTGACAAAAAGAATAAAATGCCGATATTAAAGGTATGTGCTTGAAAGAAAAAGTCAAATGCTCGTATTTCAAAATTAGGCGCCTTGAATGAAAAGTAAAAAATGCATGTATGTAAAGTGAGCATCTTGAATGAAAGGTAAGAAAATGTCTATTTGTGAAAGTGGGCCTCTTAAAAAAAAAGAAAACTATTATATTTTTTCTTAAAAAAATGTTGAAAGATGAAGAAGGCACAATCGTTTCTTGACTTCAGTTGGTACCAATAATTAGTAGTGTGCATAAGAATTTCCCCATCTCTTGCCCATCTAACCGAGATCGACTTTAGGGTAACTCCTATAGTTTCAAGTGGTACCTCAGGCACGCCTAAGCATCGACAAGATTTGCTCGTCTTGCTTCAAACAAAGGTTTTGAGCTATGTTTATTCTCATGTTTCAAGTGCCCTCTCCAGAAAGAAAGTCTTATTTCGCAAATATTTGATCAATTTTCTTTTGAATACAGGGACGTCTAGAACATACACTCACACTCAGAAAGAAATTCAATGCATGCAATTGTGATACCATAGGCTTGACCTTCATGTAAGTATCCACTAATGTGAGAACACTTGGAATAGGATCTCGTAGGACTTGCTATCGGCTTGTAATGTAGACTTGGGGACGAGTAGAATGATATTTGGATGAAAGTGACTAATCTCTCAATGAGCATTACACTACATTTATGCTTTCGACGTGTGTTGCGCTTTGACGCGTGATCTTCTAAGTTGTGCTGCGTTGCCCCTTGTTTTGTATTTGCTTCAATTTATTTTGAATCTTGTGTTGGATTTTCCCCTTTATTTTTTCAAGGAAATATGTATATTTTTTGTTCTTTTTGTTCCTTTTTTTTTCATTTTTTGTAGGGGTTTTGCTACTTTTGAAGTCATTTTTTTTTATTTTTTCATATGGAATAATATATCCTTTGTGTTATGCGTCTTTGATTTTGAATCTTCATCTGCAATTTGCACGTATTTAATACGCTCAAGGAGGTAAGGCCAAAAGAGGGATAGTGCATGTAAGCACTCAAAAGGTATAGGCTCAGATGCGGTTGTCCAAAGAAAAGGTCTTAGACTCAAAAGAGAGAATGCTAGGGATTAATGTCATTTGGTGGCTGTAAAAGACTTAATCGGGTCAAAGAAGGCCTAAGGTCCTTTCCTAAATCAAGTGCAACTCAGAATTTCGCCTCAACAAATATTAAGGTCAAATTCTAGATTAACAAAGCAATGCAAGGAATTAAACTAAAGCTCACCACACAATGCACTTGAAACGATGAGGTTGGATTCGTTTTTGTCTTAGATGTGTGCAAGAGAATTTTTAAGTATTACTTAGGTGTGATAAAAGGTACCAAAAGAATCTATGGTTTGTCATGAAATCAATCCTTTACATCAGACCAATTTATTCTTTCTCATGCGCACTCTTAACTGTGTTGGTACCAACTAAGTCAAAATTTTATTATTATTATTATTTTTAAATGGGATCGAACCCAAATGAGGGTTGCATACGTATCTTGTGAAAACAAGAATCAGGTCTGCGTAGTTTAGGCAAATTTGCAAATTTGTATGTGCAATATATGATTGTTAAAAAAATAATGTTCATCCTTGAAAATAATATGAAAGACGGACAGGAAATAACCGCTTTTAACATCAAAATTATATTAATCAAATGATCAAAAAAATGAATGTAAAGCATGGGGAGAGCTTTGACACAATTCATTATGCTGACAAGATTGAAAAAGTTAGACATTGAAGAAATTATGACATTATTTCACCGTAGTTGGAAAGATTATTATAACTGAAAAAAATATTAAACCCTTGTTTTTTAAAGTGAGGATTCATATGCCATAAATTTAATGATTTACGACGTTCGAAAGAAGAAGCTAGGTATTCTTTCTCAAAAATCAGGTGAAGATCTGGAGATAGGCCAGCTAGGCACTAATGTCAATGGGATTTGGATTTAAGGAGCTATTAAATTGCACTCTTGAAGGAGCGTCTTTGAACTATTTCAGAAAATTGCCCCAGTTTAAATACCAGAGAAATTATTCTGAAATAGTGAAGAGACCGAACCCTAATGCAGGACTGCCTATGTATCTTGTCAGTGCAAGAATCAGGTCAAAACGTAGTTCAAACCTATAAGAAGCTAGACGTAATGTTGCTAAGGTGCATTTTTTAACTGATGCAAATCAAATGTTGGACTACACCTTCTCACTAAAATATAATCAACTTAGAACAAATAAGTATGTACAAATACAATAATCCTTCAAATATGTACAAAATTAAAATAATGTGTTAATTGGGTCATGAACCCATAAAATTGACTAACGATGCATGCACCTAAAAAGATGTTATTTTAGCTATAACCTATACTGACTAAGAGTGGGTAGACTCGAACTTGGATTTTCTATATGAGAAGACACGTAGTCCCACGGCAGTAAAACTCCCGCTCACCACACATATGCGTCAACTCTCTAAAATAAAGTGATTTGGGTAGGGCCGGGGTTTGGGGGTGGGTTAGGTTAGAGATTCGAAGTACGAGGTTTTAAGGGAGGGGATAAGAGAGATGATAGGTTGAGGGTAGGGTCGTGGAACATAGGGACCCTTCAGGGTAAGTCAATAGAACTGGTAAAGATTCTTAGGAAGAGAAGAATAAATATTGCGTGTGTCCAGGAGACCAAGTGGGTAGGTTCTAAGGCTAGGGATGTTGATGGGTAAAAGTTGTGGTACTCGGGTAGTGAGAGGCGTAGGAATGATGTAGGTATCTTAGTGGGCGAAAATCTTAGGGGGCAGGTAGTGGAGGTTAAAAGGGTTAGTGATAGGGTGATGTCTATCAAGTTAATTATTGGGGGGTCTTTTGTGAACATCTTTAGTGCATACGCGCCATAGGCAGGCCTGGACGAGGAGGAGAAGAAAAAATTTTGGGAGGTTTTTTATGAGGTGGTAAGAGGCGTGTCTACTTTATAGATGATTTTCATAGGAGGGGATTTTAATGGGCACATCGGGTCTCTGCCGATGGGTTATGATGATATGCATGGAGGTTTCAGGTTCAGGGATAGAAATGCTCAGGGAGCAACTCTTTTAGATTATGCGAGGGCCTTTGGGTTAGTGGTAGTGAATTCCAACTTTTAGAAGAAGAAGGAGCATCTGGTTACTTTTTGTAGTAGGCTAGCCAAGAGTCAAATTGGCTTTTTGCTGCTTAGGAAGGGGGATAGAGCAATGTGTAAGGATTGTAAGGTTATCCCGAGCGAGAATCTTATAACCCAGCATATACTTCTAGTGATGGACTTGGGTATCAAGAAGCGAAAGAAGAGACGGGATGGGGAGGGCCGTCCTAGATTTAGGTGGGGTGGACTGACTCCAGCTAGTTCCCTGAAGATAGGGGCAAAGTTGGAAAGGATGGGGGTTTGGGAGGATAGTGGGGAAATGGATAATATGTGGGATAGGGCTGCGGGATGAATCAAAGAATCTGCTAAAGAAGTATTGGGTGTCTCGAGGGGCTGGTCGGGCCGGTATTGAGGGGATTGGTGGTGGAATGAAGATGTTAAGAAGGTGGAGACGAAGAAGGTGGCTTATGTTAAGTTGGTGGAGGGTAGAGATGAAGATGAGAAACGGGTTAGTATGGAGGAGTATAAGTTAGTTAAGAAGGAGGCTAAGTTAGCAGTTACAACTGCTAAGACAACAACTTTTGAGAGTTTGTATGTGGGGTTAGAGGAGAAAGGCGGGGAAAAGAGGTTGCTTAGGCTTGCCAAGGCTAGGGAGCGGAAGGGTCGGGATCTAGATCAAGTAAAGTGCATTAAGGGGGGAGATAGCAGAGTATTAGTGGAGGATGCCCTCATTAAGAAAATAAGACAGTCGTATTTTCATAAGCTCTTGAATGACGAGCGGGACAGAGGTGTTGTGCTAAGGGATTTGGAGCATACCGGGGAGTGTCGCACTTTCAGCTATTGTTGACGTTTTAAAGTAGAGGAGGTCAGCGAGGCTATTCGTAAGATGTGAAGGGGCAGGGCGACGGGGCCCAATGAGATTCCGGTGGATTTTTGGAAGTTTTCTAGCGTGGCTGGGTTAAGGTGGCTGACCAACCTGTTTAACAACATTTTTAAGTCCGCAAAGATGCCTGAGGCGTGGAGATGAAGCACGATAATTCCTTTATATAAGAACAAGGGTGACATTCAGAGTTGCAATAACTACTGGGGTATTAAGTTGTTGAGTCACACGATGAAGATTTGGGAAACGGTGGTGGAGCAGAGGTTGAGAAATATTGTTTCTATTTTGGAGAATCAATTTAGATTTATGCCTGATCACTCGATGACTGAGGCAATTCACCTTGTGCAGAGACTGGAAGAGTAGTATAGAGAGAGAAAGAGAGATCTTCACATGATGTTTATTGACTTGGAAAAGGCATATGACAAGGTCCCTAGGGAGGTTCTATGGAGATGCTTGGAGGCAGAGGGGGTCCTGTGGCATACATTAGAGCAATTAAGGATATGTATGAGGGGGCGAAGACTCGAGTAAGGACGGTGGGAGGAGATTCTGAGTACTTTTCGGTCTTGATAGGGTTGCATCAGGGATCAGATCTTAGTCCGTTCTTATTTTTCGTAGTGATGGATATGCTGACGCGGAGTTTACAAGGCGAAGTGCCTTGGTGTATGCTTTTTATGGATGATGTAGTTTTGATTAATGAGTTGCGGCAAGGTGTTAATGATAATCTGGAGGTTTGGAGACAAACTCTAGAGTCTAAAGGTTTCAGATTGAGTAGGACCAAGACGGAGTATTTGGAGTGCAAGTTTAGTGACTTGATGCAAGAAGAGGAGATGGTGGTGAAGTTGGACTCTCAGGCAGTTTGTAAGAGGGATAGTTTTAAGTATCTTGGGTCTATGATCCAGGGAAATGGAGAGATAGATGATGATGTCTCACACCGTATTAGGGCAGGTTGGATGAAATGGAGGCTCTCTTTGGGGATTTTATGCGATAAGAAGGTGCCTCCCAAGCTTAAAGGCAAATTCTATAGAGTTGCAGTCTGGCCGACTATATTGTACGGAGCGGAGTGTTGGCCAGTTAAGACTTCCCATATCCAAAAGTTGAAGGTGGCGGAAATGAGGATGTTGCGTTAGATGTGTGGTCTTACAAGGGCTGACAGGGTTAGGAATGAGATTATTCAGGAAAAGGTGAGAGTGGTATCGGTGGAAGAAAAAATGCGGGAAGTGAGGTTGAGATGGTTTAGTAATGTGATGAGGAGGGGCACGGATGCCCCAGTTCGTAGGTGTGAGAGACTAGCGTTAGATGGTTTCAAGTAGGGTAGGGGTAGACCAAAGAAATACTGGAGAGAAGTGATTAGACGTGACATGGAGCAGTTACGTCTCATTGAGGACATGACCCTGGATAGGAAGGTTTGGAGGAAAAACACTAGGGTAAAGGGATAAGGTGGGTGGATGAATCGTAGTCCGTAGTTAGGAGGGTTTTGGTGTCTTTTGTTTGGTATTGTACATTACTTTTGTGGATGTCGTATCTATGTTAGTTTTATCATGTTTCATGCTTTCAATATTTTTGTATATTGTCCTGTGTCTTGAGTCGGGGGTCTATCGAAAATAGTCTCTCTACTTCTTTAGAGGTAGTGGTGTGAACTGCGTACTTTCTACCCTCCCCAAACCCCACTAGGTGGGAATATACTGGGTTTATTGTTGTTGTTGTACAATGTACAATCCGCGTGTACAATGTTTGTGAGTATCATTTTTTGAAGTGGAGAAAATATAAACGGAATGACAATTTAATAAAGCGATAAACAAATAAACTATCTATATAAAATAATAACAAATAAACAATTTATGCCACACAAACAAGATAAATAAAGACAATTAGAAAAAACAAATAACAGTGTATAAAAGAATATAAATATTTACCTAAGCCTGTAATGGTTAGAACCTTTGTCTCCAGCAGAGTCGCCAAACTGTCATACCCGATTTTTACCTAAGGTCCAAACGAGCACAACATTATGGACTCAAAAATAATTGATTTTATACAAAGTCGCCACCTAATTTTTAAGTAAAAAAAGGAAACCTATTTATTTATTAACAAGTATGACTTTATTTAATCCACGAACCAAATTAGATCTTAGGTAAGGGTTCAAATTATTCCGAAGGGAAGGTATTAGGCACCCTTCAGAATCCACAAATGTGGTTCCCGACTAGACTTAGGTTTATTAAAAGAAAGAAGAAAAATTAATGTTTGTAAGTACAAATACAAAAATGCGTATTAAAACAATATACACAATTTATATGTAAAGAATGTGTAAATTGCATATGTTATCGTAAAAATATGTGTATAAAAAAGTGTATAAAAATAAACAAAAATACATGAGAATATGTAAGAAAAAATGAAAAGATTAAATAAAGAAAAATTTGTTCAAAAGAAAAGAGTGCGTGATGTTTTTAGTGTAAAAATATGAATTATTCTATTAAATATCTAAATCAATTTAATTCTTTTATATAAATATTAACGGCCTAAATTTGCATGTTTATTTAAAATAAATTGAAAAGATATGTATGCATGTTTATTTAAAATATATTTTTTGTTAAAAGCGTAGGCCAATATTAGATTTTAAATACGGCATGGCTACGAAGTGGCTGCTAATTTATTAGCCGTCCTAAATCGTCTTGCCAAGATACGAATCATAAAACTTCTGGTTGTTATAAAAACTTCATCATTGCCCAAATTTATTTATTTTATTACGTATTTATATACGTAATATCCGTCTTTTATTTGTGCAGGCCTGGAAAATCGACGGAGAATTTCTTCATCGGCCAAATGTCGACCCTTAATATAAAATAATAACTTTGATAAAATAAAGTTCGTCTTTTGTAATGGAGTGGCCTCAAATATCCGACGGAAAGATAATGTCATTGGTCATGTTTAGTGTAGAATCACGTTTCTTATCTGTTGAATTAAATATAAAGGACAAAGTCGTCCTAAGCAGTCCCGCAAAATAGTAGCAACTCACCTAAGAAAAATCATAAGACTGTGCTAAGTCACTCCACAAGTAAAGTAACAAGAAAATAATTGCAACGTGAATTTAGTAGCTAGCATCAAACAACAATAATAAAATAGAAAAGCAAAAGGCATAAAAAATTAGTTAAAAGCGTAGGCGCAGATTAGACCCAATAAATTTTGTTACTATTTCTATTTTATAGTATTTTCTTATTGGTTAAACTGAAAATCGAACCATTAAGGATCAAAAACAGATAAACCGAAACCGATTAAAAAATATCTTATTGGTTGGTTTTTGATTTTACATATTTAAAAATTAAAAATCGATAAACCAAACCGGTAACACATAAAATCCAATCGAACCGACCGATGCACACCCCTAGACGTGGGAAAGTAAAAAAGTGGAGGAAATAGGAAAAGCAAATTAAATTAATATTATTTTTGTTAATGTGACAAGACACCGAATTATTATTGTATTGTGTATTGAAATAACTGATTCGACTCAGTTTTTGCAGGTCGTATTAAATAACATATAAAATAATGAATGCCGATATATAAATATATAAAAAAATAAAAATATAAATAATAAATAAAAAATATAATTATCTTAAAAAAATATATTATGTTATAAATAATTAAAATTATGCGGTAAAAAATTGCAGTGCTATGTTGTGTACGTATGTAAATGACTGTGCAAAAATATTAAAATAATAATAAACTGATCAAAAATTCTAAATTTTACGAAATTAAGGGTGTGAATGTTTGTGTGTGTGCTTTCTGTGTTTATTGTGTGTGTGGAGTATTTAAAAAAGGAAAAATAATAAAAAATAATATTCATATCTACTTTTTCCCAACAAGTCCCTTAAATTAGGGATAGTGGGTGAAATAAAGTCAAAAAAATAAAAAGTGATAAGATTTCGACTTGACTAATTTACATTTTATGTATTAAAATAATTAGATCGACTTACATTTGTAAGTCGTATTATATAAAAAATTATGAATGCTGATGTATAATTACAAAAAAATATAAAAAACAAATAAAAAATACAATTGTCTTGAAAAATATATTATGATATAAATGATTAAAATTATACTACACTATAAAGAATTGCAGTGCTCTGTTGTATACGTATGCAAAGGACTGTGCAAAAATATTAAAATAATAATAAACTGATAAAAATCTTAAAATTTATGAAATTAAAGGTAATTATCAATAAATCATGTAAAATTAAAATATGACAATAAATGAGTAAAACTTCTAAGATAATGATGATTATCAACAATTTATTAACAATTGCAAAAAAATATGTGAAAAATTACATATTGTGCATTTTAACAATCAGGGGGTCTAAATAAGTTAATTTTAAGTTTGGAGAGCCAAAATTGGATGTCGACACCTATTTATAGAGGATTGAATTTGAATGAGTTAGGGAAAAAGGCGCGGCTGCTCACCTCCATTTATTAATTACATTTTTTATTACTGTGAAAAGTTATGACTTAATTAAATTAAGCAATATTGTGATAAGTCATGACTTTTTAGCTTATTATTATTAATTAGTTCTTTCCAAGAACCCTTTTTATTGAGTTGTGACAATAAATTATATATTTTTTGTATCAGATAATTCATCTGTGACAATAGATATATCATCTATTGCAACAAATCGACAACCTCTTGCATCAGATAATCTATCTGCTGTAACATATAATCTATCTTTTTTTTAAATTATCATCATATCATTAATCCAATTTTGCTGACTTTTTTATTATATAAATTAAAAAATAGATTTTAAAACAAAAATGTTTTTTGTGAAAATAAATGACGCCTATTTAATATTAACGTCAATTATTCAAATTAAATAACCTTATTTTTACAGTTATAATTTATGTTTATCATTTATTTCCTTATTGTTTTCTGTGAAAAGAAATGACTTAATTAAATCAAGCTGGTGAGTTTTTTATTATTGTGACAAGTCATGACTTTTCCACTTATTATTCTTAAATAACCTTTTTCTCAATTTAAAATTCAAAGACACCTTTTCAATAATCGTTTCTTTAATAAAATAATAACCATTTTTATTGAGTTATGGCAACAGATTGTATATCTGTTGCATCAGATAAATCATCTGTTGCAACAAATTGACCATCTGTTTTAATAGCTTTTTTTATTTCTTCTAACAGTTGATTCATTAGTCGCAATAGATTGGGAATTTAATGCATTAGCAACATTGTTGAATGTGTTTTAGACAAAAAGTCACGACTGTTCAGCTTTTTCTTAACAATCATCATATAACTTAATTAATCCAACATTGTGACTTTTTTTTATTATATAACAAATAAATAATTTTACAAAACAAATTTAATACTAAAAATTGTGAAAAGTCACGATCAGTTATTAAAATTAAATAACCATTCTTTTACGGTTATAAATTGTGTTTATCATTTATTTCCTTATTATTTATTTACGAACCGTTTTTCATATTAAATAATCGAAAAGTCATGACTTTTCACCCTTTCAATAACAACAATAACCTTTTTTTATTAATAACCGTTTGTTGCAATATATGATCCATCTGTCGCATCATATTAACCCCTGTTGCCACAAATGCTCAATTTGTACTACCAATCATCGACATGTTGAGAATAAGGAATAAACAAAATGAGAATTAAATATTATATAAGAATTAAAAATTCAAAGTTGACCAAACATAGATTTTTCAATCCCTTAGGTAGATCCGATATAAAAAAGGAAAATACATATGCTAAAAGAAAAAACATAACCTAATTATTATTACTATTATTATTATCATCATTATTAGTATTAGTATTACTATTATTGTCAATAGAACAATTTTCATCCGGCAGCAGCAGGGCCCTCCTCAGCCTTGCTCTGAAGTCGGTCAAATCCCTCTGGAGTTTATCAAACTGCCTTTGAAATTCCCGCAAGGACTCGATATGAATCTTCTTGTACTAATCTGGATCAACCATATTTGTAAGTGTAGTAGAATGAACGAGTAGGAAGGACCTATTTATAAATAATTAAATTCGGAGGAGTTAGTCAAAAAGTCACGACTGTTCATTCCTTAATTAAATAAAACTGGTGACTTTTCGAATATGTAAATTAAAAAAAATGGATCTAAATACAACATTTTATCTTTTATTGTATTTCGAAAAGAAAAGACAATTGCGTTAAAATAAATATAACAGATGGGTAACCTATTGCAAAATATATTTTATTTGTTAGATAACTTGCAACATATTGACAATCTATTGCAATAGATGGATATAACTGTTTGATTTTTCCAACAGATATGTCAAATATTACAATAGATTGATAATTTGTAGTAACAGATGTCTGTAATTATTTGACAATTTAAACAGATGTGGCATTTGTTGCAACTTATTAGTCATCTGTTTATTCAATTTCAGCCATAGATGGGCTAGGAAGAATAAGGTGCGTGCAAATGGATGGATCCACTATCATGTGTGGGAGTTAAGTATTACTGATAAGGTCATCTGAAAAACACACACAAAGTATAATATTTTTGTGAACGCAGTTTTTAATCGATTAGATACCGATCATTCAAACAAGATCCTGTATTATACAGTTAAGTATGATAGGTTAGAATTAATAAGGCCGAGGGCCCCATGAAGATGGTGCAGATACCCTGTTACGAATTACTGATAGTTGTTGCTAGTGTTTATGCATGTGAAGTTTTGAGAAGGGAGCAATAGTTGGTGTCATTGCAGAGATTCAATAGCGATTGGACTTAACTTTATGTGTGGATTAGACTCTGAGAAGGCCTTCGAAGCCTCGTACTGCATCAAACAAGAACAAAAAATCAATAGAAATTCCCCTAACCTAAATTTATATGAAAGGGTTGTTCGAGAAGATAATTATACGCCAGAAGGAGCCGAAGGAGAATGCTTGCGAGGGAAAAAGTGTATGAATATTATTTGTAATACATACCTCCCACATATGAAGTGGTTCCATCTGGAAGCAGCTTATTCCTCGGAACCCATCTTTACTGTAGCCTCTTGTGTTGGTCGGAAAAAAGTTGATCAACTTTCAGTTCTTTATATCTACATAGAAGAGGAAAAAAATTGATGTCAAACAAGCCTTGCTAGTGATTTAATTTGTTCCAACAGTTGCTCCATTTGTTGCAACATCAACAACAACATAAACTACAAAGAAACAATAAATAAAAAACATCAACAACAAAAAAATAATATCATTTGTTCCAACACCATCAACAACATCATCAACAACAAAGAAGTAACATCCTTTGTTCCAACACCATCAATAACACCACACAACAAGTTCCAACAACACCAACCCTACCAACAACATCAATAACAACATCAACAACAAAGAAACAAATAAAATACACAAAAAAATGATACTGCCAACAAGACTTTTAAACTTCTCCCAACAGATAACTTTTTCGTATATTATAATAAAAATATTCAATTTATTTATTCAACACTTAAAGTTTCTTCAAATATTTTAAATAAATATGATATGGGTAAATGGTAATTAAATAAAAACAGATGTAAATAACTTGTAAAGAAGAAGACGAGAATGATAGAACAATAGTGAATCATACTTTACCTGCAATGTCAAAAAGGGATCAAAACAACAATTTCAGTCGAGGAAAGATATGGATCGGTTTAGATTCGAAAGGATCTTTATGAGAAAGAGGAGAGAAAAGAGAGAAAAAAGGTTGTGATAACCCTAAAGAGGAGAAAAAGAAAAAGATGAGAGATGAATAAAATAAAATTAGTGTTGAGAGATAATTATAGATGTAGACATGGGTTTACATATTCATTAATCACTTGAGAAGCACGAGGATGACGGGTGACATTGAAAAGCTAAGACTACTCAATGAGATTTTTGAGTTATCCAAGAAATATTTTTTACCGCCTTTAGTAAGTAGTACTATTTTATCTTTCTTCTTTCGGACAGAAGCTTGCGTTAAAATTAAAAGAAAAAAAAATTCAAACGGATATGTCATTTGTTGCAACAGATATAAAAATCAGTTTTAAAATATCCAATAGCTCAATCATCTGTAACAATAGATGCAAATGTTCAGTTGATAATTAAATCAGATATGTCATCTGTTGCAACAGATATTCAGATATGAATATCTGTTTGAAAAAATCCAACAGCTCAGTCATTTGTAACAACAAATGTAAATATCCATTTGATAATTAAATTAGACATGTCATCTGTTGTAACAGATTTAAATATTTGTTTGAAAATTTCCAATATCTCAGTCATTTGTTACAACAGATGCAAATGTCTATTTGATAATTAAATCAGATATGTTATCTGTTGTAACAGATATGAATATCTGTCTGAAATTTTCCAACAGCTCAGTCATTTGTTGCAACAGATTTCATTGCAATTGATTTAGGTATAAATAGGGATGGATAAGCTCATAGGTCAACTACAACATCAATTGAGTCTTTGTAATTGCATGGTGTTGGTATTGCATTCATCTCGACTCGAATCATCGATCGATCACTCTGAGTTGAAAAGATTCTCATTAACTTAATGCTTAGCTAGTACCCAAATTGATTTTTACATAACTAGGGATGAATGAGTGCATAGGGTCAACTACAACTTTAATTGAGTCTTTGCAATTACATGATGTTGTGATTGCGTTCATCCCAACCAGAGTCGTCGATCGATCACTCTGAGTTGAAAATATTCTCATTAGCTTAATATTAAGCTAGTACCTAAATTGATTTAGGTAGAACTAGGTATAAGTTCATAGGGTCAACTACAACTTCAATTGAGTCTTTGCAATTGCATGGTGTTGGTATTATGTCCATCCTGACCCGAGTCGTCATCGGTCACTCTGAGTTGAAAAGATTCTCATTAGCTTAATGTTTTAAAACTATATCTTTAAAGTTTTAAAAATTAATTAAGATCAATTCGAACCAAATTAACAATTTCAAACCTTGTCATTCTTTTTCAAAATTACAAATCAACCTATACAAATCATCCATTTACGGGAAAAACTTTTCCTTATTTAAAATCTCAAGTTCTCGCTCTTCTTCCTCTCTCTTTCTCAACAATATAGATAAAAAATACTTAACATATTGCTCAACCCTTCAAAACAGATCAATTTTCTTCCCATTTCGATCACGTAGTTGTTATTTTCGACTTTATTCTCACTTGTATCCGTCGTTTTCTCTGTCTTTACAGGTAACAGAGTTCTGAAAGAGTTCTATATTTGTTCTTTATTCTAAAAATTAGGGATTTTTAGGTAATGATAAAAAATAAGACTTTTAGTTGTATTATCTTAGAGAATCGGTTAACAATTTTAAGTTTTGATGTTAAAAATGTAGGAAGCAGCCGAGAAAATCCTAGTTTTTGTAACAGGGTTTTGTTGAATATCGTGGTATTGTTGGATGGTGTTTGTGGCGTTGTTGTTGGTGTCGGTATTTGTGGTTTTGGTGGTGGTTTCAGTGGTCTTGGTATTGGTATTGGTGACATTGGTGGTAGTGTTGGCGGTCTTGGTATTGTTGTTGGTCTTGGTGGCATTGGTGGTGGTCTTAGTGGTCCATTTGTTACAACAAGTGGAAGATTTGTTGGGAGATATTAAATAGGTCTTCAAACAGATTCCCCATCTGTTCCAACTGATGGGTTATCCGCTGGAGTATTTTTTTTATAATGTAGCGTATAATAATTTATTGAAATTTATCTTACCTTTTTAAAAAAAATTATGCAGACATCAAATGTAATGTATTTTTTATTTTTCTATTGTTTGTAGTTAAAAGATGTCTCCCAAAATAAAAGAAACTGAAACTGAAAGTGAATCAACTTCTGACCACCCAACAAAAAAGGCCAGAGTATAAATAGATTCAGAGGAACTTCTTGAACAATCTCAGTCAGGGCAAAATGAAGCTGAGGAAAGTGAGAACTCCTTCTCACCAATGAGGCATGAATTAATATCGAAATCCCAGCATGATCTATCAAAACCATTAGTATTGACAGGTTTCGAGTTGTGATGCCGATAGATATACCTAAAAAAATAACTGGTGATCTTGTACTTAAATGTCAGGTGGGGAAAGGTTTTGATGATTTTTGGATTATTATGAAGAATGAAAATATAGACAGACTTTTTAAGAGGAGCTGCTTTGCATAGTTTCTTAAGCTGCCTGGGGACCACACTCTCCGTTTCCAAATGAGCATGGTATATGGTCTTCTCAATCACAGGATCAAGTACGCAAGGGATGATAAAGATTCGAAGGAGGGCCAAAAAAGATGGATAAAATCTGGATCAACTACTGTGGCATGCCAGTTTGTTTTGAATTGAAAGAGTTTGTCATACTGACGGGGGCTTGAGATGCAATTGTCCAGAAGAACCTCTTATCAAGGAAACACCCCATAAAAGGTCCAACAAATGCAAGGAAAAAAATATAGGTTGTTGGGCATTGTTGGATATAGCTACAAAGCGGGGGATTTGATAGTAGATATCAAGGATAAAACCATACCAAAGCAGTACATGGAGAAATTGTGCTTAGTTTGATTTGTCCATTCCGTTATATTGGCAAGAGACGTCAAGAAAGTCATAGAGGATGATTTGTTGGCACTTGCAGATGATTTTGAGAAATTCGAAGATTATCCCTGGGGATATGACAGCAATTACTTGACTGTCAAATTTTTACTGACAAAGCTATCCCCAAGGAAGATTACATTATACTGCTTTTCTTGGGCTTTCATGGTAAAATTAATCACTATTTTTACACATTCTTTAATTTATATTGAATATAGTTATTATTACTTTTTTTTGCTTGCTTCCTGTTTACATCTGTAACGCCCCGAGTCTGGTACCCAGAACGCTACACGGTGCTCATGACCCCGAAGGACCACAAGCTAACCCATGACTGATATCTGTAACTGAGCACTGAATAATAATAATAATAATATCGTAAATGCAGAAACATAAACTAAAAGGCCATAAGGTTCAATACTGGTACATAACTAAAAATATGGTATAACAATACCAAAGCAACTGAAATAACTGTCTAAACATGTTGTAGTCTAAAAGCCTCTAACTGTCTGAATAAATAGTTGATGGGACATGTCCCCAACTAACTCCATATACTGAAATAAATGAATACTAAAAGAATAACATAATCAAATAATAACATCCTCGAATGATGAGGACTCACTGCTGACCCTGACAGCTTAAATTGGAATGCTACTAACGCTCTGGAGTGCGTGCTTCCAAACCTATGGTATAAAACACCATAGCACAAATGCGTCAGTACAATTAAATATACTGGTATGAAAGTGAGGTAGGCTGAATGCAAAGGGCTTATATGCATGAACAATGCTGACTGATTGAATAACATGAACGTGAGAATACATGCATGCCTACATAACTATAACTAAGGTCGTGATAGGACTGAATACTGAGTTTAGACTACTGAGTCTACTGACAACATGGATTTACTGATATCTGAGTATGTGAATACTACGATATTGAATAACTGAGTCTATTGATATTGATATTTGAGTCACTAATAAGTGAGAAACTGATATTGTATTACTGAATACTGAGGGACTGATACTATGTTACTGATACATAAATAACTATTTCTAATAGTTTTGGTTATGAAGAACTGGTTTGGTTGACTGTATCTGACAGTCCTAAATCTGAAAAACTATCTGAGTTTTTTTACTATTACTAAGACTAAGACTAAAACTAAAACTGTGGGAGGTAATCATCTAATCGACATGCCCCGAACCTGAACTGGTGGGGTCCAACCTGTAACCCTAGCTGGAAGGGTGTCAATACCGTGCCACGGGTAAAGACTAGCTGTGAGTATACCCTCTCTGATAGGGAGCTCTTCCGTCAACCCCTCCCAGTAGGTAACCCAAATGAGATGTATATATCCCTAAATGCGTAGGGTGTATCTCAACCTATGCTGGCTACGTATTTCTAGAACACAAGAATTTCTTTTAAGGATCATACCCTCCACTGAATAACAGGTGAGTCCCCATCCTTGGGTTCACTCGGTGTTGAATCCTACTCCCAACTGAATAGATACTGAACTGATTAACTTAACTAAACTGATACTAATGGTATTGATTATCAGAGGTAAAATGAGTTCCCTAAGTTCCGTTGACTAACAGAATGCTACTGAGATCTGAGGCCTGACTGAGAGTAACATGAAACATGACACTGGATCTAGGCACACAACTATATTTTTTTTGGTATAAATACCCCCAAAACTCGATAGAAGGAAACTGACAAGACATGACACTTCTTAAACACATGACTAACATCAACAATCCATACTACAATAATTTGGGGGTTTCATGAAGTACTTGATTATCACAATATTGTACATAGGTAGGAATGCATATAATCATTTCATAAATTCATCCATCTAACCTCATGAGCATTCCATCAACTAATATCAACACAACAAGGTCTCGGGTTTGGACACCCAAAACTGAGAATGAACACAACAACAATAATAAGATAGAATGATAGATAACTTGACACACAATGCACAAACACTATGAACCAAAGTGTATATTGAGCACTAAGACCCAAGAATTCATACAAATAACATCAAGTTCTTACAGTTAACTCAAGGGAACGGAATCCCCAAACACTAGTGATTCCACACTTGTCACAAGTTATATCCACACTTGTATGAACACTCTCAAAGAGCTCTCAAAATATCATCTAAGTTGTGAACAAAATACCTAATATGTTCTATTTATAGTCTAGGTTATAACTTATTACAAAATGACTATAATGCCCTTAATGAACCAAGACAAAGGGGCGACCTTCGAGTTTGCATATTGAACGGCTTTGGAGTGTTGGGACTTTTTCTCTACACTTCAAAGCTTGTTCCATTGGTTGGGAAGTCACCCGAGCTCAAGTTTTTACGTATTGGTCCACAATCATGATCGTACCTGTATCAGTATATTAATAGGGAGAGAGAGTAAAGTTATTAAAAAAGTGGGAGAGAGTGTAATTACTTTTAAAAGGTTGGTATTTATGTTATTTATACTAGACTAAAATTGTAGTTTTAGATTAAATTTAATAAAATATTTATATTTTATTTATAAATTATATATAAAACCAAACCTAACTAAACCAAACCAAACGTCGGTTTTTTTAATCGGTTTGGTTCAATTTACGATTCGATTTGGTTTTTAACCAAATCCATGAACACCCCTAGTGGTAATTACAACCCACTAGGTGCTATTACGAGTAATTTTCCCTTTTTTTATTTCTAATTATTACATTTATTAGAATACTTGCTATGGAAGATTTGATGAATGAATTTCTCATGTGATGATTTTACTATTTATAGATATAAGAATATGCAAATAATTATATTAATTATTAAATTTATAAACAAGTCAAAGATTTTTGTGACTTTAATTACTTTCTCAAAAATTCCAAAGTTATCCCGTGAAAAATGGGATTAATTTCATGAATTCCCTTAGACTTAACTATTATTCCAAGAAAGTAGGAGTCTTGGGCTCTAGGTGACAAAAGAGTTTTAAAATGAAGCATGGGTGACACAAGTCTTAATAATTGAGTGAAGGTGACAATTACTTTATTAAGGATTAAAAAAGTACGAAAACTTTAAAAATAACCCACAAGTTTTTAAATTTATACTTTGATCCAATGTAAAACCTAATATAACTAGAAATGGAGGGAAAAAGGCATGTTTCTCTCTCTTCTCATTTATTGGAGTTTTCTCTCTCTTCTTGATTTTTGTTGTTCATTGTTGTTGTTTCTTTATTCATCATCATCTTCTTCATTATCATCTCTTCTTGTTCATCATCATCATTTTCTTGTTGTTGAATATTGTTGTCACCGCTACTATTGCTACTTGATCAAATTCTTTTAGGTCAAATTTTATTCGTATATCGCTTAGGAATTACTTATAGGTGATTTTAGTAAGTAAAATTATAATTTTTAGTTGAATTTCTCATCTGGATGTATCTGCTACTACTGTTTTTTCAACAGTAGATAAAGCATGTAACGTGAATCCAACAGATGAGTAATCTGTTGCACAGATGAGTAACCTGTTGTAATATATTGACTAATCTGTTGCAATATATTCACTAATCTGTTGCAACATATTGACTAATCTGTTGCAACATATGAGTAATCTGTTGCAACAGATTACACATCTGTTGAATTTATATTATAGTGTTGTAACATGAATCCAATATATGGGGCATCTGTTGCAACAGATTAGTCATATGTTGCAACAGATTACTCACTTGTTGCAATAAATGACTCATATATTGGATTCATATTGCAGGTTCTATCCATTGTAGCATTAGCAAATATACCAAATAAAAAATTCAACAAAAATCATAATTATACTTACAAAATCACCTATGAAGTAATGTCCAAGTAATATACGAACAAAATTTGACCTAAAAATATTCTAAAAATTTCAACAAGGGCACAACGAATTAGTGAAACACATGAAAAAATTCATGAAACAGGTAAAGAACACAAAAATAGTGTATCATACATCACATGCAAAAGGATTGAGGGGACAAACGTTTGAGTTCTCCTAAAAATATTTAAGTTCCCTAGTATTTTAATTGCTTTCTAATGGATAACCCATCTATTATAACAAATTTTCTATCTGTTTGATAATTTCCAATAGATGAATCTTCTGTTGAAATAT
The DNA here is from genome assembly GCF_002878395.1 of Capsicum annuum. NCBI lineage: Eukaryota > Viridiplantae > Streptophyta > Magnoliopsida > Solanales > Solanaceae > Capsicum > Capsicum annuum. The sequence goes on along the minus strand of NC_061117.1, from coordinate 201,106,273 downwards.
GTCAGTCATCTGTTGATTCAAATTAAACAATTATTAGTAATTACTTAATTGATTTAGCTAAAATTAAAGACAAGTCTTTAAGACAATGGGACAAACATTTGAGTTCTCCTAAAAATGTTTGAGTTCCCTAGTATTTTAATTATTTTCCAACAGATCACCTATTTGTTGCAACAAGTTAGTCATCTATTGCAATAAATGATTATAACAGGTTAGTCATTTGTTGATTCAAATTAAGCAATTATTAATAATAATACTTAACTGAAATTGAAGACAAGACCTTAGACAAGGGGGAAAACATTTGAGTTCTCCTAAAAATTATTTGAGCTTTAGTATTTTAAATTATTTTTCAACACATACTTTGTCTATTTAGTAATTTCCAACAGATGAGTCATATGTTGCAAAAACTTAGTCATCTGTTGTAACAGATGTCTATATCTGTTTGATAATTTTCAATACATGAATTAGTTGTTGCAACAAGTGAGTCATTTTTTGCAACAGATATCTATATCTGTTTGGTCATTTTCAACAGATATTTTTATTTGTTTGGTCATTTCCAATAGATTACTCATCTGTTGTAACATCTTAGTCATCTATTGATTCACATTAAGTCATTATTAGTAATAACTAAATTGATTACTAAAACAAAATATGAATTAATAAGTTCAATTATAGTTTCAATTAATCTCATGGTAATTACACGATCAACTAAGTATGTTCGTCCTGAGTAGAGTGATCGATTGACTAATTTTATTTGAAATGATTCAAACTAAGTCATAATTAGAAATAACTATATTGATTTAACTAAAACTAAAGATGAATTAGTAAGTTCAATTACGATTTCAATTAATTTCATAGTAATTACATGATCAATTAAGTGTTTCATACTAAGTAAAATGATTAATTGACAAATTTTATGTGAAATAATTCAAATTAAACTATTATTAGAAATAACTACATTGATTTAACTAAAATTAAAGATGAATTAGTAAGTTCAATTACGATTTCAATTAATCTCAATAATTAAATGATCAATTAAGTGTTTCATCCTTAGTAGAATAATTAATTGACCAATTTTATTTTAAATGATTTAAATTAAGCCATTATTAGTAATAACTATCTTAATTTAACTAAAATTAAACATGAATTAATGAGTTCACTTACAATTTCAATTAATCTCATCGTAATTACATGATTAACTAAGTGTATTCATCCCGAGTAGAGTGATCAATCGATCAATTTTATTTGAAATAATTCAAATTAAAATATTATTAGTAATAACTAAATTGATTTAACTAAAATTAAAGATAAACTTACAATTTCAATTAATCTCATAGTAATTAAATTATCAACTAAGTGTATTCGTCATGATTAGAGTGATCAATTGACCAATTTTATTTGAAATGAATCAAATTAAGCCATTATTCATAATAATTAAATTGATAAAACTAAAATTAAAGATAAATTGATAAGTTCACTTACAATTTCAATTAATCTCATAGTAATTACATGATCAACTATGTGTATTCGTCTCGAGGAGAGTGATCAATCGACCAATTTTATTTCAAATGATTCAAATTAAGTCATTATTAGTAATAAATAAATTGATTTTGACTAAATTAAAGATGAATTGATAAGTCCACATACAATTTCAATTAATGTATTCATCCTTAATAGAATGATCAATTGATAAATTTTATTTAAAATGATTCAAATTAAGCAATTATTAGTAATAACTAAATTGATTTAACTAAAATTAAAGACAAGACCTTTAGACAAGGGGACAAACATTTGAGTTCTCTTAAAAACATCTGAGCTTTACTATTTTAAATTATTTTCCAACATATATCCTATATGTTTAATAATTTTCAACAGATTAGTCATCTGTTGCAACAACTTAGTCATCTGTTGTAATAGATGTCTATATTTGTTTGATAATTTTCAATAGATGAGTCATTTGTTGCAACAGGTTAGTCATTTGTTGCAACAGGTTAGTCATCTGTTGCAACATATGTCTATATTTGTTTAGTCATTTCCAACAGATGTCTTTATCTGTTTTGTCATTTCCAACAGAGGTCTTTGTCTGTTTAGTCATTTTCAACAGATTACTCATCTTTTGCAACATGTTAGTCATCTATTTGTTCATATTAAGCCATTATATTAGTAATAACTAAACAAACTAGGGCTTCGGTATAATCATCAAAGTAACCCATAATCACAAACTAAAATCATAGTTTTCAACTCACATGACAACGTAGTTTCATAAAATCACATAAAGATTTCATCTTAGGAATCATACAACAACATAATTATGGTCATCGTCAATCTATAACATAAACATCATGATATATAAGTTAAAAGTGGATTCTTGGACTTCATGGATGAAAGGAATTTATGAATGAACACTATGCATACCTTAGAGATTGAATCTTGAAAGAGAATTGACCTTTCTTAAACTTTCTTGGATTGGGAATCTTAATTCTTGATTACCTTATGGAGAGTGTGATGGGGTCTTGAAGTTAATTGAGAAGAAACCCTAAGTTTGCTCTTGGGAACAAAGAGGGTTAAGAGCTATTGAAAATAAATCAAAATAGCTAAGTACGTGTTTTTGGCATTTTATATCGTGAGGGTAAGGTTTAGGGTGAGGGAAAATACCAAAATACCCCTCTAAAATTACTTCCCAGTTGCTGAAATTTTTAGCTGACGACCAAGGCAGATAAACCGTCAAATCTGTGATAGCCCATTAGCCCAGGTCGTCACCTGGGAGCTAAAATTGATGGGTTTCTGTCTAAGTCTGATGACATGGGTTGATAATCCGTCATATCTGTGATAATCCATCAGCTCATGTCGTCACTTAGTTGCCAGGCTGACATACTGGAGTAAAATATGTATAACTTTTTGCTCCGATATCGGATTTGGGAGAAATTGGTATCATTGGAAATTTAATTCAATTATCTATCTATTGGTGGATCATAAGCTTAAAAATTCATAGTATAACAAGAGATATGCTCATTTGAAGTTGACTATAGCAATATCCTTCCCAAGAATTCAATCGGTAAGGAATGTTTTGATCCGTCTGATAGCTGGGAGTTATTTGAAGCCATAATATACATATAACTTACTCATAAAACTATAAAAGAACCAAGATGTACTATGGATGATCTTGAAACATGGTGCTAATATTGGTTTGGATTTTTTGGGGTATTACAACATTTCTTAGGCTTGGGCATTTGAAGCCATTCCTTCCCTGCGTAAGCAGTTTAAGAATTAGCCGGATGAGGTTTCTTATCCAAGGATCCTTAGGTGGTTGGCTGCAAAGAGCAGCAAAAAAATTAAGGAGGCTGATCTCTTTAACCTCCCCGAATAATGCAGTACATCTTTTTTCAACTAAAATAATTTGCCTTCAAGAAAGATATTGAAACAGATGTACCATATGTTGCAATAGATGGGTCATTTGTTAGAATAGATTACCCATAAACTACAAATGGTGCAATAGATGAGTAATTTGTTGCAATAAATGATCCATATTTCGTAACAGATTAATGATCTATTGCTCTGGTTCTCTGAACTTGAACCAACAGATTACCTATCTACTACAAATTATGCAACAAATAGGTAATCTGATGCAACATATTTCCAATCTATTGTGATATACAGATCAGCTATTGCGGCAGCTAGATCGTCTATTGCATAAGTTGGTTGTGTTAACATATAACCCAACTAACTATAAATTATTATTATATGCTTTAAATGTCTCCAATCTTTTTTTATAGTTTGTGCATCCTTGGATCATGCCTACTGAGCAGGAGTTGGGGATAACTTCTTTTATTACTCTAGGTCTTACTGATACAAAATCAAACCCAATGGTGGAGTTAATAAAAAGGAATTGGCTGGAGCAACAGTTATAAGAAGAGCAGTTAGGAAAGGTCAGCCTAATGTTGAAGCACTTCATGACCAACCTTTTACTGCAACAGATCCAGGTGTTTCTTCTGGGGGTGTTGCTGGTGGAGTTGTTGATCCGGGTGCTTCTCAGGAAAAAATAAATATGTTTGAAAACACCCCTTAGACAGGTCCCTCTCACCATTTTTTACCATCATGTTCTCATTGCAAATGCAAAGTGTGCAAGGACAAAGAGGATAAACTCCTAGAAAAACTAGAGGCTATTGCTGAAGCAGTCGACTAATTGAAATCCAAGAGAGGTGTCATACCATCCAAGAAGGTGAGGGAGCCATACACTCCTACACTGCGGTTAAGAGAAAGAAAAGAGCAATTAGCCAAGTACTCTCCAATTAGAAATCTATAAAAATTGCAACTCCTCTCACTCCAAGAGTTGTTGAAGTTCAGGGGCCACTGAAGAAGCTGGACATATATGCGGCACTTGACGATAAAGAGAAGAAGGAACTGAAAGAAATCATGACAGATAAGACAAAACCTCCAGAAGAATAAACCATGCATTCATTTGACACCCAAGACTTCAGTAGTATGACATAATGCGTGTGTGGTATGTGGACAATGTAAGTTTATATTTGCTAACCTAGCCTTCCAATCTACTCCGTGAAGAAGAAGCTACGTAGTAGATGTGTAATCTGTTGCAATAGTTAGGTATTCTGTTGCAACATATGTCTAAATTTGTTTGATAAGATATGTCGTCTGTTGCAGCAGATGTATTATCTTTTGGGATATTTGAATCTAGTATTCCATTTCAATTAACATGTTCAAAAATAAGGATTAAATTATATTCAGAGACAATATAAAATAAATTGAAGCCTTCAGAAATTACATGAAATAACTCAACAAATAAATGAAATGTAAAAAAAACCATTATGGGTGCAAATGATCTACTCTACAAATAAATCAACAAGTTAAACCAAGGAGGATGGGTTATTACACTGACAGACTCAAGATATACAGATCTACTTAATATGGATAAGTTGTTCTTCATCTGGTGCTACAAAATTCGGCTTTGGTCGTTGTGGATTTTTAATGTCGCTTGCATACAGCTTTTGAGCTTTTACTTCTCCGTATTTCCATAAAAGAGAATCATATATTTTGTGGAGTAATCCAACATCAAGTCCATCATTTGGTACTTGTAATCCATTGCTCAAATACTCGGCGTAGGCGGCAACAAAAAGACCACAATCCCTGCATTTTAAAAAAATAGATAATCCATATCTTGCCATTCATGTAAGCGTTGTGAAATTTATGAAATGAAACTAAATTATGACACATACTCACAGGCTACCAATGGTTTGTTGAGAAACTCCTTCAACATATTGTACATCAAATGGATTACCCATTTTATCCTGGTATGCTTCAATCATCGACCAATCAGTACGAACCTTTAGGTCCAAAAATCCATTCATATCAAGGTAAGTAGGTAATATTTTGGCCAGCTTTTGTATCTCAGAATATTTCCTTCGCGACATCGAGTCATAAACTGAGATGCGCCTCTCTTTTAGAAGGATGAAAGCCAACACCCAATGGAATTCATCACCATAATTGATTGGGATGTACACTTCGTTGACCAAATGTCAAGGTAAGCCAGCTAGAATGTTAAAACATTTGATTATGTTGATTAAGCATTCCTTATTTCGGAAAACTTCGGGCTGTTGTTGACAATACCTATCATAGGCATTATTAATGTAAACTTTGTACAAATAATTATCTGTCGTGTATCTGTATTGTTCTTGTGTTTGCAACTTGGCCTTCTTTTGGAGGTAGTAAAAAGTGACATCGATGTGCTGCACATATTATCAAACATTTCAAATTACATGAAGAGAAAATTAATACACAAATGCAATTAAATAAAGTATTAATTAATAGTAATATGTATGATATTTAAACCTCATCATTCCAGCAAGTTTGGGACTGTGACATCAAATAGAACCAATTCTTCATTCCGGGATATGCAACAACAAAGTCAAATATATGAAAACCAAGACTCGATTTGTTCACTTTGTAGTGTTCGTCATTTTGTTTTCTACATGATGATTTATATGTCTTAATGTCATGTTCTTACAACAAGAATTGTATAAACCAATATCTTTAAAACTAATTTATGTACCTACCAGCATGATGATTTAACAACCCATCGACAATCCATTCTGAATAGTCGTTGATCAACTTTGTTAGTTTTTTTGGAGCCTTATCCAAGATGTTGAAACCTTCAAATAGGTAATTCTTCCATTCTCCCGAACTGACAGACTCCACTTTTTCTTCTTCTTTGGAAGTAGTTGATGGATTACCAACTATGATATTATGCTCTTCAGCATTAGTGTAACGCCCCGAGTCTACACCTCAGACGTCGCACGGTATTTGCGACCCCAAAGGACCACAAGCCAACCCATAAATGGTACCTGCTATGAGCACTGAATGATAATACTTAAATAAATATAGAAGTTAGGCTGAAGTTGCCATAAGGTTCATAACTAAGAAAGAAATAAATACTGAATACTGATAAACAAAAACTGAAAACTGAACATCTGTCTGAAATAGTCTAGCCCAAAAGCCTCTAACTGCCTAAATATGGAGTTGATGAAAGAAGTCCCCAATTAACTCTGACTACTGAATATACTGTACTACTAAAATACTGAAATAATAACTCTGTCCTCGAACTATGAAGACCAACCACTATATCTGCTGCTGGTAGTCTGAGCTGCTAAGTACGGTCAGGAGCCCGTGCGTCTGAACCTATGATATAAGACATCATAGCGCAAAAGAACGAGTATGCGTTAGTACTTAGAATGTACTGGTATGCTAAGTGAGGTAGGCTGATATGCAAGGGTTCATATGTATGAACAACAACTGGCTGAATAACATGAATGTAACTGAATGAGAGTACACGTATGACTGAAACTGCTAAAACACTGATTATGTAATACTATGCACATAACTTGTACACATACTATTATGTAATGATTTTACTATTCAACTCACATGAACATTATGTCAAACACTTGGGGAGCATAATCTAAGCACATAGTAATGAACAACATGTAGGTATCATGATTACCAATCCCAACTTACAAATTCAAGGGGTTTGAACATGAAACCATATAACACTACTCAAATTTTATCTAATTCACATCAAATTTGCAATTAATCATGGATTAGAAAACCCAAATAGCATCATAATCATAAATACAATTTAATTCAAACATAGAATTCATGAAATCAATCAACTTGTAATTTAAAAGGGGTTGTTGAACTCCAAGGGTGGAAGAAAACCCAAGGATGAACACCTAACATACCTTGGTAATTAAATTTGTGAAGATTGATGGTGTGTTCTTGAAGATTGACTTTAAAATTGGATTCCCTAGGGTTTGTTCTTAGGAAAATTTGAGAGAGAATGAGTGGTTTAGCCTTTAGGGTAGTTTAATCTCATATTTTGGGGGCTGAATAAGGGTGGGGAAATAACCCAAAGACCCCTATGGATGCGGACTTTTAATTACTGAAAACGTGCCCAGTGACGCGCAGACTAATACGCCATATCAATGATGTTGATGCAATGACCAACATGCTGCGTCGAGTTTATGTTGGGTCACTGGAATTTTCACTATAGCACTGGGAAAAATATCTGTCGACGCAATGTGTCCAGATCACGTCGACCCACTATTGTGATCACCCAAACATGCTTTAAACGAGGTCCGAAAAAATCTAAAACTTACCCGAAGTGACCTATTGACACACCTGATCATGATTCAATCCAAGGATTGACATTTTAAGGTCATAAGGGTCATAAAAATCATGAAATTATTGAGGTCCTAAAATGAGACTTAAGTTTCATTACTTAGCTGAAATTTTCTAAGTTTGGGACCTCTTTTCATGCTCTAAAGGATTGAGTTAAGCTAGGATTTTACGGGGTCTTACAATATTTACTTCTTAGGAACATTCGTTCTTGAATGAGACTGACTAAGTTGAGAAGACTGCTAGACTGAGTTTACATACTGAACATACACAACTGAAGCATGATCACGTGACTGAAACTACTGATATACTGAGTTTTCATACTGAACTTGCATAACTGAAGCATGACTGGATTTTGAAGGCATGACATATGACTGAGCTGTTTCATGAAGGTATGCATGATATGAGAATGTTATGCAACTGAAACCAATACCGAGTTTGTAAAGGTAATCTAAGCATGAAACTGAGAAAATTTAAGGAAAATAGTTACCTTGAGCTGAGTCTGAGTTTGCAGAGAAGAGGTGAGGATACTTGGTCTGCATATTTGCTTATGCTTACCAAGTACCTCCCTCAATAAATTGATTCCTCCAAAGAACTTTGACTAGACGAACTTCTTTGTACCTCAATCTGTGAACCTGATAATCAAGAATTTTGACTGGAACTTCTTCATAAGAGAGACTTTTCTAAATATCTATACCCTTTATAGATATTACTACTACTGGTCCCCAATGCATTTCTTAAACAAGGAGACGTGAAACACTGGGTGCACTAAATCTAAGTCTGAAGGCAACGTAAGCTCATAAGCTACCTTTACAAACCGACTGAGGATTCGGTAAGGACTGACATATCAAGGACTGAGCTTCCCCTTCTTGCTAAAACTCTTCACTCCCTTCATATGCGAAATTCTCAAATATACATAATCACTAATCTCAAACTCGACATCCTTTCTTTACATATTTACATACGATTGTTTTCGGCTCTGAGCTGTCTTAAGCCTTTCCCTGATCAACTGAACTTCTTCTAAGGCATCAAATACCAAGTCAGGCCCTACCACTGTGGCCTCACCCACTTCAAACTAACCAATGGGAGATCTATATCTCCTCCTATAGAGCGCTTCAAATGAAGCCATCTGAATGTTGGAATGATAGATGTCATTATACGCAAACTCAATCAAAAGAAAGTGGTCATCCTAACTACCCTTAAGGTCAATGGTACACACTCTTAACATATCTTTTGAAGTCTGAGTGGTCCTTTCTGCTTGACCATCTATCTGAGGGTGGAAGGCTGTACTGAGGTGAAATTGGGTACCAAGACCCTTTTGGAAGGCTTTCCAAAAATGAGAGGTGAACTACGTACCTCTATCTGAAATGATGGACAATGGAACTCCGTGCAATCTGACCAACTCTCTAACATAGATCTTGGCATAATCCTCATCTAAATAAGAGGTATGAACTGGTAAGAAATGAGCTGATTTCGTCATCCTATCCACAATGACCCAAATCGAATCATGCTGGCAACGCATATAGGGAAACCCCATCACAAAATCCATGTTCACCTCATCCCACTTCCAAGTGGGAATACCGAACTCCAGAATATATCCACTAGGATTCTGATGCTCAATCTCAACCTACTGATATGTTGAGCACTTAGCTACAAACTCTGCAATGTCTCTCTTCATCCCACTCCACCAATAGACTTCCCGTAAGTTGCAGTACATCTTGGTAGCCCCTGGGTGAATCAAGTAGCACGCACCATGTGCTTCTGCAAGAATTTTCTATCTCACACCATCCGCACTGTGACACCCCAAAATCGGGTCCCGAGATGTCACACGGTGCTTAGGGTCACAAGTGACCCCAAGCTAACCCTTCTACTGACATAACTCATAAGTAACTAAATAAAATTCTTAAATCTCTATAAAATCAGCAAAAACATTAAACTTTTTTGAACTTGATCAATACAAATTTGAACTTTACAAGATTACAACTCTGCTTTTACAAAACAAAACTGAAACTGAATACATTAACTCTACTAACTGTCTATGAAGTCTCAACTAGTACTGACTTTAGGTATTCGGGTCATGACTCCCAACTACCCAAACTCAATACAACTGAATAAAGAAAATACAATACTTCTCAAACAGTATAACTGACTTAAGCCCTTAAATCAAAAGGACTCATCACCTGCTGACTGGAAGCTGCGAACTGACTGGATATGATATATGCGCTATAACTTGTACCTACATTATGAGATAATGTAGCACATAGACATATATGTGGATCAGTACTTTGAGGATGTACTGAGTATATGGGGGTGCAATGCATTTAAGTAAACAATATCATTAATCTTTATGAAACCATGCATGCTGATATAAATGACTCACATAGCTTGAATAAAACTTAAATATAAATCTCATAAATTATGAATGATGCAACATATAGCATAAATCTCGTGAGTTATTATACTTAACTCAAAAATCTGTATTCTTCTCTTATTCTCAAAACTTGTAAGCTAAAGGAATCTTTAAACAATACTTTCAAAACTCATACATTTATCTAAGGAGAATGGGACTTCTTTGAAACTCAAAGACTTAGGACTTTAGAAACTTCAAGACTTGAGAGAAACTTTAAACTCTTATGGACTTGGGAAACTTTAGGAGTTTTTTCTAACCGACATAAACCATGTGAGAAACATGGAGTCCAACGCCTTGCCCACGTTGTGGAGAGTTTTTCTACCCTTGCCATCAGAATAGAACCTTAACTTTAGTGATTACTATCTTAACCCACTTGGGTTAAATCAAATCCTATGGTGGCTCGTAGTTCTGGGGCATGAGACCACAGAATCAAGACCAACTCGGTGCTAAATACTACTCCCATTCTAGAGCTTAGAACTTTTAGGAAATCCACCTTAAAATTACTCAAGGGTCTAAAAATGAAGACCAAATTCTTCTTCTCTTTTCTTTAATTCAAAATGATGTGGATTCCTATCTTAGCTTAATATCAAAATATCAATCTTGACTCAATTCTTGGTAAGCAATTTGCTAGAAGAAAACTTAAGATCATAACATTCTAAAAAATTCAAATCATTCTTGATATGGATATAATAGTTCAAAATTTTCAAGAACATGGTCTTAAAATTTCAATACTTAATCTTTGGACACAAGAAATGCAAGATTTAAAGTCATGAAAATTCACAATCATACTTTAGGCTCAACATCATTCTTGGAAAACACTTGAAATATCAACTCATGGTAGGAATATGCAATTCATAACATTAGTACCCACTTTAAAACATAAAATAGGTAAAATATCATACAACTCAAGGATTTAGCAACTCATAAACTCATAAACTCATAAACTCAAAATAAAGTAATTTGGGTATAAACCCACTTGCAAAAACATGAAATTCATTGATAAAAATTAATACTTTTGGCACAAGAACGAAAGGAGTGTTCTTGTTCAAACCCCACATACCTTGGATTAGTAACTTTAATGAACTCTTGCTTTTGGGACTTTATTCATACTTTTGATGAGAGATTTTTGAAGCTCTTGGTCTGGGGATTTCAATTCTTGAAGAAATTTTAAAAAATTATGGTTAAATCTTGAGTTCTCTTGGGTTTTTGGTTTGAAACCCTAGGATGAGTCCTTGATGAATTTGAGAGAAAAGAATCATATTTTGGTGTTTTGGGAGTTTAATCCCGTGTTATGGCTTGATAGGGGGTGGAAAATACCCATTTTACCCTTAATGAGGTGGAAACATAACCTAAAAATTTGGTGCATGCGATAGAGCATGTGTCACACGCTTATCGTGGAATGCTACCATCTCGGCCACGAAAATGGTCAGAACTTCTTGGTCGGGTGTCGGATTTTTGCGAAATTGGTATCGTTGGAAAGTTAATTCAATTATCTACAATTTGGTGGGTCTTGAGATGAAAAATTCTATGTATATAAATAGTTATACATATTTGAAGTAGACCCTTATAGAATCAAATATCGAATTTTGGACGAATCAATTGATCTTAGCTCAACTTTGTTCTAAGTCATTGCTATGAACATTTTCACCACTAAACACATCATATACTATGATAATGATCATGAAACTTATATTCACATTCAACTCATTGGGATTAGAGCTTAGATGCGTAGGAATGACGGTTAGAATTCTAGCACAAAAATATGGGGTATTACATTATCTCCCCCTTAGAAACATTCGTCCTCAAATAAAGATTATTAAGATTAAACATAGAGGAATCTTAGTCTTTAAGCTATCATGTACAACTTATATAAATTGAATCACTAAATCTCAAACATAATGAGCGACTGAACTGATCTGCAAGTGCATGAATTCTCATGAAAATAGCTATATGGCTAAGATAGAAATAAGGGTGTCAACTTATGAGTAACCATTACTTTGCGTTGGATCTGATCTCATAAAAAAGGATGAGAGGTTTATGACATAAAAACTTGGGGTATTACAACATTCCTCCCTTGGTATCGTTCATTCCCGAATGATAATGATTTGGTGGAAATACTTGAAAGAGACTGAGATGCTACACAGGATACTTACAAACTGAATCATGACTTAATATCTGAAACTGAAATTGATGCATGAACTGAGCTGAATTCATAATTTACATGGACGCAAACACATTACCTCTTGGAATCGACATATGCATGAAACTGCGGATAGTAAGACTGGGTGGAAAATTAAGAATCTATAGGAGCTTATCTGCTTGCTTGCTAAACTGGATTGCAGGCTATAAGGACTGAATCATACTAACTGCCCATACTCAAATGGAGTATTTCTTCAGCACTTTTCTACAAAATTCTATTGACATTAGGGAGCAAAGAATTTTGGGCATGATCTGAACAAGACATTTGACTAAGGAATCACAACATCGATATATCTCTATAGCATGAAATATAGACATATAACTCAGGGGCTAGTATAGAATTGCTAGGCCTCAGGCAACGCAACTTCTTACTTTCAAGCTTAGAAACACTTCTCAAATACTCTCTCAACCATACTATTCCCCTTATATACCATACCCATTTGATTCAACTTATAATTCTCACATGGGCACTGATAAATCTTTCTACAAGGTCTAAACTAAACAAAGCCCTCTCACCAAGGTCAAGACTAACTCAAACTCATAAGATACAACATGCCACACCACAATACTAGTCTAAACCACATGATTCAATATTCTATATCTTCTTTGAGCTTACACCCTAAGCATAACATTCCTTACTACTTCAATGACTAACTCAAAACTCTTGATATAGATTCACTAGCGCATATTGCATTCATCCTCTTACACCAAACATGACATTCAAGCCTATCATTAAAATCACATATAACTTTAAGGCAAATACTCATAAAGGCATACTTCACATATTCTCTAAACCTTTATCAATAACAACTTTCTTGCACTATTCTTAAGAATATACACACAAATTTTAACTAACCATGACATGTATCGAAGACTTGGCCTCAATATTACTTCATACTTTAGCCTTAGATAGAAAAGCATAAATAATCTTTCTTAATGACGATCCTCAACTCTCTCTCATCTAAACCATTTCTTATCCACTATCATCACCACTATCTTAACATAGAAAGAGGTCACTGAAAGGCTAACACATAAGAACCTGAGCACGAAAGACTACTATACATAACTTTAACACTTAACTGAGGCCTGAGGAATAAAATGTCAAAGGCATGGATTCATTAAAGAGATATAAGCTGAGGACATACATGATATAATGCGAACTTAACTAGTATCATGAGTTCTAAAACTGGTCATACTCTGAAACATGAGTTCATACTTATCATAAGCTATTCAACATAAGACTAGAGTCCATAGATTTTTTAGGGATAACTCAAATTATAGAGTGAAACTGTTACTTAATTACTAAAAGTTGAGAATGAACTTGAATACGCATAAAGTATATAAATATTGGCCCTTAGATAGCTGAAACAGGAGCTGGAAAAATAAAAGAGCATGCTGCGGAGCGTGCATCACACGCTATGGAGCACCAAAATGAAGCGTGCACCGCATGCTCTATCGTATCCTACTAGGGGTGGAATGGAGCATGCGTCACACGCTAATCGCATGATGACACTATTTTGAATTCCAAACATGTCCTAAACGGATTCCAAAAATTCTGAAACTCACCCAAGATGTACTATTGACTCCTTCGATCACGAATCAACTTGAAAATTAACTTCCGAAGGTCGGGAAGGTAGCAAATAAATTCCTCATAGTTTGAGGGATTTAGAAAAGACTAAGTTCTAGCACTTAGCTGAATATTTGTAAGTTTTGAGACCTATTTTGTCATGCAACAAGGAACTAAAATGAGCTAGAATAGTAAAGGGTCTTATACTATCTCCCCTTTAGATTAAAGCTATCTTTTGAACTTATGGATCTATTTCACATTCCTAGGAGTGAGTCACTACATATAAGTGCTAAACTCACACGCATACACTATATTGAACTTACTGACTTTATTCTTGAACACCCTTCCATATACCATCCTTAACTTCCTCTATCTTTTATAATCATCATTATAGACTTACACTCTCTTAACTTGAAAAAAAAACATATCTGCCTCACTAAACACGTACTCATAGTCTAACAAGATCATACTTCTATACTTATGTTTTTCCCCAACCACAAGAATCAAAATCATACTTAAAAGACTCAACACTATCAATCCATAACTCCTTAACTTGGCTATCCAGAGTACCATGTACTAGACAACTATGCTTCTTCCACTTAAAACTCAAGGGTACTACTAACCACACACAATACTTAATAAACTTAGAAAATAATGCAACCACAAATCACCTTGGGCACACCTCTACCTCATACCTACAACATCATACTTAATCTCAAATCAATAAACTTAAATTCTTGCATTCACTGTTTCAAGCCTATTAGTTCACCTCCATATAAATAGCATCACTAATCAAGCAATCGTTATCCCCACCTTGATCATCATCTACTATTCGAACTTAGTATCTCGTACTAGCTATGATTAACCACAATCTTGGCAACTATTCTTACCTGCCAAACATCCAAAAATACTAGTCCGCTAAAACCTCATAACATAATGATCAATTGCAATCCTATGGTCTATCTTATTATGATTTGATAGCACCTCCTCCTTCTACACCTCATTACCATTTACCCTTTTTATATATCTAAACTTCTTCATAGCTTTATAAGTTTCAACTAAACTTCCTCTTGCAATCTCAAGAAAGCCTAAATTAACAACAGCCATCGACCAAGTACTTCCATCAAAACCTATACTTTCCTAGCACAACAAAGAACATCAATGATCTTTCATACTTCAAGTAAACAATAACTCTCCTTAACTAATAACTCCTTCTTTACCTTTCACTAAACTAACAAACAAGGATTTATCACTTCATTACTAACTCAATCATAAGCGAAAATTCAGCTATACATATATTCAATAAATAGCCCTTACCACCTTTCTTGTCACTACACCTCTAAAACTCCAGTTCCAACCAGCACAAGAACAATAAGATGAACAACCAGTTGTTAGTGAATCAAAATAGGCCTCAGACGGCTTCACTAGACTTTGATTTTGTGTTTTGAACAAGAAAATGAGATTAATAACAAGGCAACTATGCTTGTCCCCCACACAGCTTCACTAGACTTTTAGTTTCAAAAATACAATGATAACAAGATTACATAATACAAGAGATAGAAACTTGACACACAATATTCAATGAAACTTGACACACAATATTCAATAATCTAAGAATACACATCTTACTCTGTCTTAACTAAATAACTCATAAGAACGAGGGTATAACTTTAAAATTAAGGGACTTATAACACACTAGAAGACTCCTATTAAGCCTCTTTGTGAAACTTTTGAAATTTCTTGCTAGCAAGTCTAAGAACATTATCAGGGAAGGAAATTAGAACTTGCCGATCATGTTACCTCAAGAACAGTACATAAATAGAGAAGGACAGATTAACATTATGGATTCTGAGGTGGAATCTGAAAGCATATCTGACTTGGGCTTAGTGCACGATTTTTACAAATATGATAAAGCACTTTAATCTTCGGAACTCAAAATCACTAATGGGATACTTTCTAGCCTTCTTATAATCTCAATACTATCTATACAGAACTAAGCTTAACTATTTCTGATACCTTAAAAATAAGGCAGAGATGGCCTGAATAAAGTAAGATGAGAATGTGTATAAGTTTCTTGAAGAACCTTTGTATAGCACGATCTGAGACTTGAAAGAATAGAGACATTTCCCAAATGCCTTGTAGCCTCTCGAATAAAAGTATAGACGTCTCCATACCGTTTCTCAAGACTCTACTATTCACGGCTTCAAAGACGCCCTAGGACACTTGAACTCTGAGCTCTGATACTAAGTTTGTAACGCCCTGAAATCGAGTCTCAATACATCACACGGTTCTTAGGGTCACAAGTGACCCCAAGCGGTCACAAGTGACCCCAAGCTAACCCTTCTACTGACATAACTCATAAGCAACTAAATAAAATTCTTAAATCTCTATAAAATCAGCAAAAACATTAAACTTTTTTGAACTTGATCAATACAAATTTGAACTTTACAAGATTACAACTCTGCTTTTACAAAACAAAACTGAAACTGAATACATTAACTCTACTAACTGTCTATGAAGTCTCAACTAGTACTGACTTTAGGTATTCGGGTCATGACTCCCAACTATCCAAACTCAATACAACTGAATAAAGAAAATACAATACTTCTCAAACAGTATAACTGACTTAAGCCCTTAAATCAAAAGGACTCATCACCTGCTGACTGGAAGCTGCGAACTGACTGGATATGATATATGCGCTATAACTTGTACCTACATTATGAGATAATGTAGCACATAGACATATATGTGGATCAGTACTTTG
Organism: Capsicum annuum; assembly: GCF_002878395.1. Classification (NCBI taxonomy): domain Eukaryota; kingdom Viridiplantae; phylum Streptophyta; class Magnoliopsida; order Solanales; family Solanaceae; genus Capsicum; species Capsicum annuum. Next base: position 201,089,650 of record NC_061117.1, on the reverse strand, counting down.
AGGATGTACTGAGTATATGGGGGTGCAATGTATTTAAGTAAACAATATCATTAATCTTTATGAAACCATGCATGCTGATATAAATGACTCACATAGCTTGAATAAAACTTAAATATAAATCTCATAAATCATGAATAATGCAACATATAGCATAAATCTCGTGAGTTATTATACTTAACTCAAAAATCTGTATTCTTCTCTTATTCTCAAAACTTGTAAGCTAAAGGAATCTTTAAATAATACTTTCAAAGCTCATACTTTATCTGAGGAGAATGGGATTTCTATGAAACTCAAAGACTTAGGACTTTAGAAACTTCAAAACTTGGGAGAAACTTTAAACTCTTATGGAATTGGGAAACTTAGGTATTTTCTTCTAACCAACATAAATAATGTGAGCAACATGGAGTCCAACATCTTACCCACGTTGGGGAGAGCTGTTCTACCCTTGTCATCAGAATAGAACCTTAACTTTAGTGATCACTATATTAACCCACTTAGGGTAAATCAAATCCTACGGTGGGTCGTAGTTCTAGGGCATGAGACCTCGGAATCAAGCCCAACTCGGTGCTAAATACTACTCCCATACTAGAGCTCAGAACTTTTAGGAAATCCACCTTAAAATTACTCAAGGGTCTAAAACGAAGACCAAATTCTGCTTCTCTTTTCTTTAATTCAAAATGATATGGATTCCTATCTTAGGTTAATATCAAAATATCAATCTTGACTCAATTTTTCGTAAGCAATTTGCTAGAGGAAAACTTAAGATCATAACATTCTCAAAAAATTCAACCCATTCTTGATATGGATATAATAGTTCAAAAATTTCAAGAACATGGTCTTAAAATCTCAATACTTAATCTTTGGATGGAAAAAGTGCAAGATTTAAAGTCATGAAAATTCACAATCATACTTTAGGCTCAACATCATTCTTGGAAAATACTTGAAAATATCAACTCATGGTAGGAATATGCAATTCATAACATTAGTACTCACTTCAAAATATAAAATAGGTAAAATATCATACAACTCAAGGATTTAGCAACTCATAAACTCATAAACTCAAAATAAAGTAATTTGGGTGTAAACCCACTTGCTAAAACATGAAATTCATTGATAAAAATTAATACTTTGGACACAAGAATGAAAGGAGTGTTCTTGTTTAAACCCCACATACCTTGGATTAGTAACTTGAATGAACTCTTGCTTTTGGGACTTTATTCGTACTTTTGATGAGAGATTATTGAAGCTCTTGGTCTGGGGATTTCGGTTCTTGAAGAAATTTTAAGAAATTATGATTAAATCTTGAGTTCTCTTGGGTTTTTGGTTTGTAACCCTAGGATGAGTTCTTGATGAATTTGAGAGAAAAAAATCATATTTTGGTGTTTGGGGAGTTTAATCCCGTGCTATGGCTTGATAGGAGGTGGAAAATACCCATTTTTCCCTTAACAAGCGGAAACATAACCTAAAAATTTGGTGTGTGCGACAGAGCATGCGTCGCACGCTTATCGCATGATGCTACTGTCTCGGTTACAAAAATGGCCATAACTTTTTGCTCGGGTGTTGGATTTTTGAAAAATTATTTCGTTGGAAAGCTAATTCAATTATCTATAATTTGGTGGGGCTTTATATGAAAAATTCCATGTATATAAATAGTTATACACATTTGAAGTAGACCCTTATATAATTGAATATCAAATTTTAGACGAATAAATTGATCTTAACTCAACTTTTCTCTAAGTCATTGCTATGAACATTTTCACCACTAAACCACCTCATATACTATGATTATCATCATGAAACATATATTCACATTCAACTCATTTAGATTAGAGCTTAGACGTGTATGAATGAAAGTTAGAGTTCTAGCACGAAAATATGAGGTATTACACACACATGGTACACATAGTCTACCTTGGCAGTGTAACACACCATCTCCCCCTTGGGAAAAAACCTCTACTTTCTGATCTCTGACTGACACTTTTAGTTTTACTAAACTGGGATCCTTGTCTTGCTTTTCTTTTACTTCAAAACCAGAGATGATTCTGAACTATTCTGAACGCATACGCTACTCTCTGTTGAATCGACTAAGCGGACACCCAGTAGGGAAAGCTGATGAACTTCCTAAACTAACTTCTTCTTACCATCCTCCACGTGAGCAACACTACCCATAGATATCCTACTGAGAGCATCAGACACTACATTGGCCTTGCTCGGATGATATAGGACTCTCATATTATGGTCTTTCAACAACTCTAACCACCTTCTCTGATGCAGGTGTAGGTCTTTCTGAGAAAATACATACTGCTGGATTTTATGGTCTGTGAACACATCAACATATACTCCATAAAATAATGCCTCCAAATCTTTAAGGTAAACACTACATCTGCTAACTCAAGATAATGAGTGGGATAGATCTTTTCATGGGGCTTAAGCTGTCTAGACACATAGTCTTTGACCTTATCTCTCTGCATAAAAACATACCCCAAACCAACTCTAGAAGTATCACAATATACCACAAACCCACCTAAACCATCTGGTAAAGTTAACACTAGGGCTGTAGTGAGTTGAGTCTTTAGCTCCTGAAAACTCTTCTCTCAAGAATCTGACCGCTTGAACTTGACTTTTTTCTGAGTCAATCTGGACATGGGAGATGAAATGGATGACAACCCTTTCATAAACTGTCGGTAATAGCCAGCCAAACCCAAGAAACTTCAAATATCTGACAGAGAGATGGGTCTGTGCCAGTTTCTCACTGCTTTAGTCTTTTAAGGGTTAACCTGAATGCCATCACCGAAAATAATATGACCAAGGAAAGCTATTGACCTTAGCCAAAATTCGCATTTACTAAATTTGGCAAACAACTGATGGGAGTAGAAAAGAAGGTCATCAATCAAGACAATGAAGAACATGTCCAAGTACTTCTTGAACACACGGTTCATCAAGTCCATGAAAGTTGCTGGGGAATTAGTAAGACCAAATGACATAACTAGGAATTAGAAGTGACCATACCGAGTTTTGAAAGCTATTTTTGAAATGTCACATTCTCTGACTCTGAGATGATGATAGCATGATCTGAGGTCTATCTTAGAAAAGTAACTGGCACCCTGAAGTTGGTCAAATAAGTCATTGATTCTGGGAAGTGGATACTTGCTCTTGATAGTGACTTTGTTCAACTGACAGTAGTCAATACACATTTTGAAAGAACCGTCTTTCTTGCGTACAAATAGAATGGGTGCACCCTAAGAGGACACACTAGGTCTGATGAATACCTTATCTAGGAGATCCTTCAACTATTCTTTAACTTTTTGACTTTTGCTGGAGCTATTTTGTATGGCGTGACAGAGATAGGCTGAGTATCAGGAAGAAGGTCTATTCCAAAGTCAATTTCCTTCTCGGGAGGAACTCCAGGAAGATCTTCAGGAAACACATTTGGAAATTCACATGATACTAGAACTGACCTAAGACTAGGAGTCTCAGAACTAGAATCCTTAACTCGAACAAGATGGCAGACAAACCAGACACAAACTCATCTTAGATCTGCTATCTGCTACCACATGAGGGGCATATCTGGCTAACTGAGTAAACTTGAGAGAATACTTTGTCACTGTCATATTGCCTTGTTTCATATTAATAAACTCCAAAACCTTATCTTTCCTCAACTCTAGTAGGAAGAACCTATCAAGGAAGACAGTAGCAAAATTCTCTCATTCTATGGGCCCTGCATCTGCGTCCCTATTTTCACTACTTAAACCATGTATGAGACACATTCTTCAATTGATATGCAGCTAACTCAGCACTCTCACTGGAAGTCATCCCTATGATATCTGTGACTTTCTACACCATGACAAGGAAATCCTGCGGTTTCTCCTCAAGCCTAGACCCTATAAATGCTGGAGAATTCATTCGGGTGAAGTCCTGAATTCTAACTGCGGTAGTATTAGCCACTGGGTTGGCCTGAAAAGCAGCTGGGCATTTATTCAAGGCTACCACATAATGAGGTAGAGCGGTAAAAGCTACTCTAAATTCTATGTGGGAGACATGCTCATCCAGGGGATATGCCTGAATGGGCGGAGGTACTGGCTAATTTCTAATTCTTCTTTGGTTGGTTCTTTTGGGAGGCATATTCTGTAAACAAAAGGAAACATTGGATTAGACATAGAGTTTAACGTGAGATCATGCTCACTCGCATGATATGAACACTGATAGAAAGGAAACTTTTCCTAAAAATACCTCATAATCTTTTATCCATAAGTGTGGCACGCTACACACCCATGCACAATACTCTACTAGATGAAGCTATCAGACTTCCTAGGAATCTATTGAACCTTAGGCTCTACTACCAATTTTGTAACACCTCAATTCTGCACCTCGAATGTTAAACGAGGCTTGCGACACCAAAAGACCATAAGCCAACCCATGACTGGTACCTGCTGTGAGCACTGAATGATAATACTAAAATAAATGCAAAAGTTAGGTTGAAGTTGACATAAGGTTCATAACTGAGAAAAAAATATTGAATACTGATAAACAAATACTAAAAACTGAACATCTGTCTAAAATAGTCTAGCCCAAAAGCCTCTAACTATCTGAATATAGAGTTGATGGGACAAGTCCCCAACTAACTTCGACTACTGAACATACTACACTACTAAAATACTAAAATGATAACTCTCTCCTTAAACTATGAGGACCCATCACTATATCTGTTGCTGGTAGTCTGAGCTGCTAAGTACAGTTAGGTGCCCGTGCATCTAAACCTATGATATAAGACATTATAGTGAAAAATAATGAGTATGTGTTAGTACTAAGAATGTACTGGTATGCTAAGTGAAGTAGGCTGGTATGAGGGTTCGTATATATGAACAATAACTGGCTGAATAACATGAATGTAACTGAATGAGAGTACTCGAATTACTAAAACTGCTAAAACACTAATTATGCAATACTATACACATAACTATGTATACTGTAACTGAGATCATATTAACACTGGATACTGAGTTTTTATAACTAAATGGCTGATATCTGAGTTTATTGATAATTATATGACTGATAGTTGGGTGACTATTTCTGACAGTACCAATCCAATAGAACTTAACTGAGTTCTATACTGAGCTGGTTGATTGTGTCTGATAGTCCTAATTCTGTAGAACTGATTTTAGTTCTATACTGAGCTAGGTGACTATGTCTGACAGTTTTAATTTTATAGAATTAAACTGAGTTCTATACTGAGTTTGAACCAGAAACTGTAACTGTGAGATTGTTCATCTAACTGACATACCCCGATTACAAACTAGGTTGGGTTCCAACTTATGACCCCAGTTGGAAGGGTGTTACCACCTTGCCAAGGGTACTAACAATGGTTGTAAGTTAACTCTATTTGGCAGGAAGACATTTTGTCAACCCTCACCTATAGAAAAACTCGTACGAGATGTATTAATCCTTGTCTGAAAGGAAGATATCTCAACCTGCGCTGGCTACGTATTTCTGTAATACAAGAATTGCTACTAAGGGTCAAACCCTCTACTGGTAGGAATGCCCCCATCCCTGGGTTTGCTCGGTGCTAATTTCTACTCCTAACTGAATAGACACTGAACTGATTTATTGATTGTTCTAGGCTTGACTAAACTGTTACTGATTGTGATGTCTAACTGAACTGTACTAAGTTCACTGAGTTATGTAACTGACTAAGTACTACTGTTCATGACATTACTGAGACTATTCTACAACTACTGAAATTTTAGGTAAACAACTAGATTTTCGGGTATTGAATATCCCCAGGACTCGACAGCATTAAAAGTAAAACATGGCACAATCTTGAAAGTATAATAGCTAGTTACTTTGTCACAATTCATTCGTTGTGGCATTTTTTCAAACACTTGCATGGCATAAAGTTGTACACATACTATTATGTGATGATTTTACTATTCAACTCACATGAACATTATGTCAAACACTTGGGGATCATAATCTATGCACATAGTAATGAACAACATATAGGCATCGCGATTCCCAATCCCAACTTACAAATTCAAGGGGTTTTAAAATGAAACCATATAACACTACTCGTATGCTACCTAATTCACATGGAACTTGCAATTAATCATGGATTAGAAAACCCAAATAACATACTAATCATGAATATAATCTAATTCAAATATGGAATTCATGAAATCAACCAACTTGTAATTTAAAAGGGATTCTTGAACTCCAGGGGTGGAAGTAAACCCAATGATGAACTCCTAACATACTTGGTAATCAAATTTGTGAAGATTGATGGTGTGTTCTTGAAGCTTGAATTTGAAAATGGATGCCCTAGGGTTTGTTCTTGAGAAAATTTGAGGGAGAATGAGTGGTTTAGCCTTTAGGGTAGTTTAATCTTATGTTTTGGGGCTGAATAAGGGAGGGGAAAAGACCTAAATACCCCTCTAGATGCGGACTTTTAATTACTAAAAAAATGCCCCACGACGCGCAGACCAACATGTTGCGTCAGTGGTGTCGACGTAATGACTAATGCACCGCAACGAGTATGTATTGGGTCACTAGAATTCACACACTGGCACTAGGAAAAATATTTGTCGATGCAATGGGCGACGCAACGCATCGAGATCGCATCGACCCACTATTTTGGTCACCCAAACATACTTTAAATGAGGTTTGAAAAAATCTGAAACTCACCCGAAGTGACCTATTGATACACCTGATCATGATTCAATCCAAGGATCAACATTTTACGATCATAAGACTCATAAACAAAATCATGGAATTACCGTGGTCCTAAAATAAGAGTAAGTGTCATTACTTAGCTGAAATTTTCTAAGTCTGGGACCTCTTTTCATGCTCTAAAGGACTAAGTTAATCTAGGATTATGCAGGGTCTTACAAGTAGATTCTACTATGACATCCACCTGGAAAGCCAGAATTGTAAATGCTAATTTTAGATATACAACAGATTGCCCATCTGTTGTAACAGATAAGTCTTATGTTGCAATAGATGGTTCATCTATTGGGAAAAATTCAAATAGGTGACCCATCTGTTGCAATATAAAACTCATCTATTGGTAGAAATTAAAACAGTACAAAAAACTATTTGATTTTCTCAGACAGATGGACATATATTGCAACAGATAACGCATCTGATGTAACAGGTTAGACAACAGTTACAACCTATGTATATATCTGTTTGATAATTTTTAGTAGATGTATCATCTATTAAAACAGATATGTGCTTGTTTGTTTGTTGGAACTGATGTACATTCACCTTTTTCAGCTCATGCTGCTCTCCTATGGCCCTTGCACATTGAACAGCGGTGCAAGCCAAAGACAAAGGCATTGAAATATTGCTTTGTTCGATGTTTGATGATGCCTTAGAAATATCTTTCCTTCTCCTCTTAGTCACCTTGAAATCTAGTGGACTGTATGGATATGAAATCCTCTTTGATGGAATGAAACCTCTCTTAAATATCATTTCTTTTTAAAAGTAGTTAGTGCATTAATAGCATTAATCACTCCATTATATTTCGCCTTGCAGTCTTGACATTTGAATGCAAAACATTCGCTAGATATGGCAAAATCTGGAGAAAAATTTGTATAACTAGTATGATCATAATCATAATGGCTTATTATTTCAAAAACTTTAAGAGTAGCATCATTAGCCCCAACAGAAGCACCACTACTACTACCACTACCATCATCAACAACAATAAGCCCACCCTCCAAAATTATTTTTCTTGTGATGGTTGTTGTTCCAAACAATTCTATTTTTATTTCATCAACAAACTTAGTGTTCGATAAAGTTTGCAAAGACCGTAAAGTAAGGAAAAATGGCATCTTCAACTCTCGATTGATCGAAACAAGCCACGTATGGACAATCTAAAATAAATCAGTACATATATTAGAATAATAATGAAATCATTTAGAATAATCATTAATTAAAACCAAAACTTGATTAGAATTAGACTTACTGTTTCCTTGGAGAGTTTAAAAATATCAAGAAATTTTGTATTTTTATCAGTTTTAGCCGACAACCATCTCAGGATTCTTGGACAGTGCTTGATTAGAATTAGACTTACACGGTGCTTGAGGCTATGAGTAGCCCCAAGCTAACCCTTTGAGCCATTTTTATTCAGCTCAACACGAATCAACGGGATTTCCATAAATAACCCTCAAATATCAATAGAGTAATCAACATCCAAGAATAAAAGAATTTCATAAAGAAAAAAAAAATACAACTTATTAGTCAACTCCCAACATCTATACTAGTCTAAAAAGCCTCTAAGAAAATCAATAAAACCAGCGAGCCATTGAGACATGGCCCAACTGACTCATACTTAGTTATCAAATGTAAAAAATTCCATGAAACCAATATCAGACATCACATCCTCGGAACATGAGGACTCACCACGACAGAGGATGTAGAACAGCGTGCTCGAAGAATCACTGTCGAACCCAGAACTGAGCACCTGAACCTACATTCCGAGAAAATGAAGCCCACATCTGAAGATGTGGGTTAGTACCATGGAAAGGAACTGAGTATATAGGGGTGTATGCAGTTTTATAAACATCATCATCATAAATATTTATAAGAAATATGCAGGATGTATGAAAGACTCACATAGCCCGAAGAAAATCATCATAATCATGAGAGGATGAAATAAGTATAATAACACATGTGAGTCATCATATAATTTGTCAATCACTTTCAGTTCATCAAGAATATCAATTCTCATAATGTAAATATCATTTAAATCTTTTGAAAGAATAACTTTCACAATTCCACTTTCAAATCACATCACCGTTCACCATAGACACAAGGAAACACACACACACTAGGAGATCCTATAACCGACATAAACCATGTGAGCCACATGGAGTCAGCCGTCCTATCCTTGCCATCGGGGTAGGACTATCGATATCAAATCCACACAAACTAGTGATCACTATATAAATCAGCCTCAGGCTCACTCCTACGGGGGCACGTAGTTCTAGGAAAGTAAGGTCGCTTTATACCCCCCACTCAGTGCTAAAGATTTCTTATGGACTTAGCTCAGATCATTTCAAAGAAAATCCACAACAAAACAATTTCAGTAATATATAAATATACATTGGGAGCTATCATGCTTCCCACTTTCACACTCAAGTTCAAAACAACTCCATTAAGACCAAAAGGTCAAATCATTCAAAATATCTCAAATATTTAACATCAATGTGCTTATAACACACACTTTTTCAAAAAAAACACAATTTCCAATGGGGATTCACGACCCAAATATCAAAATCATGATAAATATCATTCAAGATTCATGCTTTATATCTCCACACATGTAAATTCATATTTCAAAATCATAAACATCAAGATTTAATAATAATCATCATAAGATATAGGTTCATGCTTCAAATTCATAAAAATCAAATAAAAATCATGCCTTTGTAAAGAAAATTACTTTTGGGCACAAGAACGAAAGAGAGTTCTTGTTGAAAAACCCCACATACCTTGAATCATGAACTTTAGATCGATACTCATTTTTGAGATGTTAATCGTGCCTTTGAATGATGGTTCTTGGAGTTCTTGAACTAGGAACTTGGAATCTTGAATAAATTTGCAGAATTAGTGGTGAACTTTGGAGGTTCTTGAAGTTGGATATAGGAGCTTAGGGTTTTCTTTTTGAGAGAATTTGATAAAATATAACATATAATGCTTCTAATAGGCTTTAATATAGGGTTTGTATGGATTTTAGGTGAGGGGGAATGACCAAAACGCCCCTAAAAATCAAAAAAATTCTCTAATCTGTCCGTTGGTGGACTGTTTTGATAGTCTGAAGTAGATCAATCATAATGTTTTACTCCGATATCCAAATTGGATGAAACCAATTTCATTAGAAATAGGACTCTCATATCTTTCCGTTGATATATATCTCACCCAGATCATTGTGTACGAGGAGTTATGATCGTTTGAAGTTGACCCAAAAATTCACTTTTGATAGGCTGAAGTAGATCGACCATAAATTTTTGTTTCGATACACAAATTGGATGAAACTAATTTCATTGGAAAGAGGACTCGTAGAGCTTTCCGTTGATATATATTTGATCACCCATATCATTATGTACAAGGAGTTATGATCATTTAAAGTTGGATCAAAAATACGTCAGGCCTTAGTACTTTTTCCTGCACGTTTTACACTTCACTACTATTCACGGTTCGATCGGAATGTTCATAACTCATCACTCGGGTGTCCGTTTTGGATGATCCACATATCTTTAGAACTTTATTCGATACTCTATGCAATGGTGGGTCATAATCGAAGACATTCTGCATGGAAAATTTATAATTCATTCTAGAAGATAGAATCCAACACGTTTACGCACAAAATTTCAACGAAAAATTTTTTGGAGTATTACAGTTCACTTGTTGTCTCAAATAAGGAATGGCTTCAAATGACCAAGCCTATAACATAACGCCAATAAATCAAAATTATTATTGAAAAAATGAATTATATCATAATAAAATTAATATTTAACATGAAAACCCATGAAAAGCCATGTAAGTTGACTGACTTTAGCATTAATGGAGTCAACAAATATTTGATAGTCATTTTGAAGCTTTTATAACCCCCAGAATAGTTGTTAAATGCCTCAAGATCCTCGGAGAGATTTATTAAATCGAGGCTTATGTTGTTGCTAACACCTCTCGCGCAAAGAATATTATGTACAAACCAAACCAAGCACAATGATTGCTTGTGCTTCTTTGAAAGTCTTTTACCTTTTAATGCTTCTATCAAATTTTTATTTTTGAAGCTTGGACCAATAATGGACACCAGATCATTATGATCACTCGATTTGCCTTTATTTTTTGGGTGTGCGGGGTGCATTTTTGGGTCAGAGTAGGTATAACTTGAGAAGGAGAAGAGGGATAACATTTTAGTCCAGTAACTATGGCAAACTCCTTCCAACCAAAACAAACAGACATGCTACAGTAATTTATCCATACCTCATCCATCTTATTTTTGTTTCCAAACATAAACCTAGACTTGAGAAGATCATATACCATTTTCATCTGGAAACAAGCATTGTTGTCCTCCGAAAAATCAAGATATTGCCCAAAGCAGCTTTCCCTGAAATAAGAATCCAAGTTTTATTCTTGAAGTATTTTTCTTAAGGCGTCGAAAGATTTTCCCATGGAGGACTTAACCACGAAATCACCTATTAAATCTGTGGCACCATCGCACTGTATTCTAATAGGATAATAATCAATGTTGAAGGTTTTGACCAACTCATCGGTGGAAGGGATATTAGCATTTGGATCATCTCTTTTGAAATATTCATCCTTCCCGTGTTTATTATCTTCTGCTCCTGATTGAGATAACACTTGTAAAGTAAGATCATAGAGTGGTAGATGTAGCCTAGCTGCTTCACTTATTCCTTTACTTGGACTTGATTCAGTGTTTTTCTATTGGGAGCCATATTATCTTAAATTACCAGGAACATAAAATAGATTATAATTAATTAATGCATCATTAAAAAGGATAACAGTAAATCTAATATGCACAACAGTAAAATAACAGTTCCAATAGACCACATATCTGTTAAACTAGGTATGTTATCTGTTGCAACATATAACCAACCTGTTGTAACGGATAAGTAAACTATTAGAAATAATAAAAATAAATCACTCATCTGTTGCACCAGAAAGGTTATCTGTTGCAATATATAACCAACCTGTTGCAATGGATGAGTAATCTATTGGAAATAATTATAACAGATCACTCATCTATTGTACCAGGTAGGATATCTGTTGCAGATAGATCATCTGTTGCATAAGTTGGATGTGTTCACATGTAACCCAACTGACTGCAAATTATTATTATATGATTTAAATGCCTTCTGTCTTTTTTATAGGTTGTGCATCATTAGATCGTGCCTATTGAACAGGAGTTGGGGATGACTTCTTTTATTACTCTAGGTCTTGTTGATACAACAGCATACCTAATAGTGAAGTTAATAAATAAGAAATTTACTGGAGCAATAGCCATAAGAAGAGCAGTTAGGCAAGGTCAGCCTAATGTTGAAGTTCTTCATGACCAACCTACTGCAACAAATCTGGGTGCTTCTTCTGGGGATGTTGCTGGTGGAGTTGTTAATGATGGTGGACGCCATCCTACTGCTGCTACTGCCAGTCGTAATTATGAGCATGTTGATGCTTAGGAAAAAATAAATATGTTTGGAAACACCCCTTGCACAGGTCCCTCTCACCCGTACACCGATCCTTCCCACCCTTACAGTGGTACCTCTCACCCCTCTTCACCCTCATATTCTCATTGCAAATACAAATTGTGCAAGGACAAAGAGGATAAACTCCTTAAAAAACTAAAGGCTATTGCTGAAGCTACCAAGGAGTTGAAATCCAATAGGGGTGTCATACCATCTAAGAAGGTGAGGGAGTCATACAATCTTACAGTGGTGGTTAGGAGGAAGAGAAGAAATATTAGACAAATACTCTCCATTCTGAAAATAGAAAACATTGCGACTCCTCTCACTCCAAGAGTTGTTTAAGTTCAGGGGCCGCTGAAGAAGGTAGACATATACGCGGCACTTTGCGACGAAGAAAAGAAGGAACTGGAAAAATCATGACTGACGAGATGAAACCTCCATAAGAATACACCTTGTATTTATTTGCCGCCTAAGACTTTATGAGTATGACAAATACGCATGAGTGGTACGTGGACAATGTAAGTTTACTTTTGCTAATCTAGTCTTCCTATCTACCCCATGAAGTAGAAACGACACAACATATGCGTAATTTGTTGCAATAGCTGGGTATTTTGTTGCAACATAATACATATCTCTTGCATAAGTTGCGTTAGCTAGGTAATTAGTGAACTGATTCAGAGAACCCTCTGCAATAGAATCGTTCCACCATGTTTTTCTTCTTTACAATTACTATACTAACCTATTTATAAATTTTCTTATTATACCATAGTATGTTGATGAAATTCTCTGCCTCATGAGGGGCAGGCAACTAGCGTACCCGAATGCTTATGATGTTGTTGATAGGACAATGGACCTCAACTTCTACAATAATTTCAAGAGTAGGTACAATACTCTCTGTTGGCAAGTTGGTCTCGGTGGCCGGGGAATTGGTAAGTTATTTTCTACATTCAAATGGTATGAATACATGATTAACTATGTTAGGGAGAAGAAGCTATTCCACATGGCAAAAGCTAGATCAAGCCAAAGAGAATCCTTAAAGTCATGAACGTGGAAGTCAAACATTTTCTCACTGTAGAGAAACTACTCGACAAGGAAAAGATTAAGGTTTATGACTGCAACTTACCTATCTTCAAGAGGCCACGTTTTTAACCCACATGCAGCCACTCTTGATGTTGTTCCCCAAGTTGTTGACACGGAGTAAACTGATGGATCATTTGCCGGCGGAAGTCTGGATGAAGAAATCATGATATTTTTAAGATCGAAATAAGAACATCCACCTTCAAACAAATAAAATTGGTGGCACATATGGGCCGTACTACTTGCATACATCGGGTGTTTGCTGATCGATAAAGAAATGGCCGGTATATGTGACGCCGTTGTGGAAAAAATGCAAGAGGTCTGGGCTTATGAGGTACTAACTAAATGGTTGGAGCCCATGTATAAAGAAGAATATGTACAAAGACAGAGACGAACACGATAATAATTTTTTTATTTCAAGCCCCTTCACTTCGCTTTACATGTAATGAAAATTTTTTATGTTTGACGAAAGTTAAATTTTTATAATGCAATAAATTGTCTATCTTTGTAACAAATATCATACCTGTTGTGACATATTGATTATCTATTTCAATAGGTTGGTCATCTGTTGTATTATGCAGATGTTTTTATCTGTCTGTCCCAACAGATATATAATCTGTTGCAATATATAATCTATCTGTTACAATTGATGGGTAATCTATTAGAACAAATCAAAAATTAGGAAGGCCTGTTATATAATTTCCAGCAGATGACCTACATGTTGCAACATACGTCTAAATTTGTTTGATAAGATATGTCATCTGTTGAAGCAGATGTATTATCTATTGCGAAATTTAAATCTAGTATTCCATTTCAATTAACAAGTTCAAAACTAAGGATTAAATTATATTCATAGACAGCATAAAATAAATCTAAGCCTTTGAAAATTACATGAAATAACTCAATAAATAAGTGAAATATAAAAAAATTACTAAGGGTAAAAATAATCTGCTCTACAAATAAATCAACAAGTTAACCAAGGAGGATAGATTATTACATTGACAGATTCAAGCTATAAAGATCTACTCAATATGGACAAGTTGTTCTGCATCCGGTGCTATGGAATTCGGCTTTGGTCGTCCTGGATCTTTAATGTCGCTTGCGTACAGTTTCTGAGCTTTTGCTTCTCCGTATTTCCATAAAAGAGCAGCATATCTTTTACGGAGTAATCTCGCATCAAGTCCATCATTTGGTACTTGTAATACATCGCTCAAATACTTGGTGTAAGCGGCAACCAAAAGACTGCAATCCCTGTGTTTTAAAAAAATATATATAATCCATATCTTGCAGTGCATGTAACCATTGTGAAATTTATGAAATAAAACTAAATCATGACACTTATATTTACAGGCTACAAATGGTTTGTTGAGCAATTCCTTCAATATATTATACATCAAATGGATTACCCATTTTATCTCGGTATGCTTCAATCGTCTACCAATCAGTATGAATCTTTTGGTTCAAAAAGTCACTCATATCAAGGTAAGTAGGCAATATTTTGGCTAGCTTTTGTATCTCAGACGATGGCCCGAAATATCTCCTTCACGACATCGAGTCATAAACTCGGATGCGCCTCTCTTTTACAACGACGACAGCTAACACCTAATGGAATTCATCACCATAATTGATTGGGATGTACACTTCGTTGACCAAATGTCAAGGTAAGCTAGCTGGAATATTAAAACCTTAGATGATGTTGATTAAGCATTCCTCATTTCGGGAAACTTCCGATTGTTGTTGACAATACCTATCGTAGGCATTATTGATGTAAACTTTGTACAAACAATTTCCTGTCATGTATCAGTGTTGTTATTATGTTGGCAACTTAGCCTTCTTTTGGAGATAGGAAAAAGTGACATCGATGTGCTGCAAATATTATCAAATATTTCAAATTACGTAACGAAAAAATTAATACACAGATGTAATTAAATAAAGTATTAATTAATAATAATATTTATGACATTTAAACCTCATCATTCCAGCAAGTTTGGGGTTGTGACATCAAATAAAATCAATTATTCATTCCGAGATGTGCAACAACAAAGTTGAACATATCAAAACCAAGACTCGATTCGTTCACTTTGTAGTGTTCGTCATTTTATTTTCTACATGATGATTTGTATGTGTTAATGTCATGTATGTTTTTACAACTAGAATTGTATAAATCAATATCTTTAAAATTAATTTACGTACCTGCCGACATAATGCTTTAACAGCCCATCGGTAATCCATTCTGAATAGTCGTTGATCAACTTTGTTAGTTTTTTTAGAGCCTCATCCAATATGTTGAATCCTTCAAATGGGTAATTCTTCCATTCTCCCGAACTTCTAGGCTTCACTTTTTCTTTGTCTTTAGACGCAGTTGATGGATTATCAATTGTGATATTATGCTCTTCACCAGTAGCTTCTACTGTGACATCCACCTGAAAAGCCAGAATTATCGGTGCTAATGACAGATATACAACAGATTGTTTATCTCTTGCAATAGATGGATCATCTTTAGGGATAAATTCAAACAGGTAAAATAGAGCGGTACGATAATTTTAATAGATGACCCATTTTTTACAACATAAGACTCATCTATTGGTACAAATTAAAATAGTACAAAAACCTATTTAATTTATTGAAATAAACAGACATATATTGCAATAGATAACGCATTTGATGCAATAGGTTAGACAACAGTTGCAACAGATGTATATATTTGTTTGATAATTTTCAGCAGATGTATCATCTGTTGAAATAGATATGTTCTTGTTTGTTTGTTGGAACAAATGATATACATTCACCTTCTTCATCTTATGCTACTCTTCTTTGGCCTTTGTACATTGAACAGTGGTGCAAGACAAATACAGAGACATTGCAATTTTACTTTTTTTTATGCTTGATGATTCCTAAGAATTATCTATCCTTCTCTTCTTAGCCACCTTGATCTCTAGTTGAGTATATGGATATGAAATCCTCTTTGATAGAATGACACCCCTCTTAGATATCATTTCTTTTATAGAAGCAGTTAGTGCATTTATAGCATTAATCACTCCATCATATTTCACTTTGTAGTTTTGACATTTGCATGCAGAACATTCGCTAGAAGTGGTAAAATCTGTATAACCGGTATGATCATAATCATAATGGCTTGTTGTTTCAAAAACTGTAAGAGGAGCATCATTAGCCCCAACAGCAGCACCACTACTACTACCACTACCATCATCAACAACAACAACAAGCCCACCCTTCAAAATTATTTTCTTGTGATGGTTGTTGTTTCAAACAATTCTCTTTCTATTCTATCAACGACCTTAGGGTCCGATAAAGTTTGTACAAATTGTAAAATAAGAAAAATGGCATCTTCAACTCTCGATTGGTCGAAACAAGCCATAGATGAACAATCTAAAATAAATCAGTACATATATAAGAATGATGATGAAATCAATTAAATTAATCATTAATTAAAATAAAAACTTGATTAGAATTAGACTTACTGCTTCCTTCGGAGGATTGAAAAGATCAAGAAATTTTGTATTTTAATCAATTTTGGTCGACAACCATCTCAGAATTCTTGGACAGGAAACTTCTTCCTGAAGTTCACTTGTTATTTCAAATAAGAAATAGCTTCAAATGCCCAAGCCTATAACATAACATCAATAAATCAAAAGCATTATTTAATTAAAAAAATGAATCATATCATAATAAAAGAAATATTTACCATGAAAGCCCATGGAAAGCCATATAAGTTGACTGTCTTTGGCGTTAATGGAGTCAACAAATATTTGACAGTCATTTTGAAGGTTTCATAACCCCCAGGATAGTTGTTAAATTCCTCAAGATCCTCAGAGAGATTTATTAAACCGAGGCTTATGTTGTTGTTAACGTCTCTCGCATAAAGAATATTATGTACAAACTAAACCAAGCACAATAATTTCTTGTACTTCTTTGAAAGTCTTTTTCCTTTAAACGCTTTTATCAAATTTTTGTTTTTAAAGGTTGGACATATAATGGACGCTAGGTCATCACGATCACTCGACTTGCCTTTGCTTTTTGGGTGTGCGAGGTGCTTCTTTGGGTTAGAGTAGGTATAACTTGAGAAGGAGAAAGGGGATGGTATTTTAGTTTAACTATGGCAAACTCCTTCCAACCAAAAAAAACAGGCATGTCACAGTAATTTATCCACAGCTCATCCATCTTATCTTTGTTTTCATACATAAACCTACGGTTGAGAAGAGCATATATTATTTTCATTTGGAAACGATCATTGTTGTCCTCTGACAAATCAAGATATTGCCCAAAGCAGCTTTCCCTGAAATAAGAATCTAATTTTTGTTCTCGAAGTGTTTTTCCGAAGGCATCAAAAGATTTTTCCATGGCTGACTTAACCACGAAATCACCCATTAAATCTGTAGCACCATCATACTGCATTCTCACAGGATAATGATCAATGCTGAAGGTTTTCACCAACTCTTCGATGGAAGGGATATTAGCATTTGGATCATCTCTTTTGAAATATTTCTCCTCCCCGTGTTTATTATCTTCTGCTCCTGATTGAGATAGCACTTGTAAAGCAAGCTCATAGAGTGGTGGATGTAGCCTAGCTGCTTCACTTGTTCCTTTACTTGGACTTGATTTAGTTTTTTTTCTATTGAAAGCCATATTATCTTAAATTAATAGGAACATAAAATAGATTATAATTAATTAATGCATCGTTAAGAAGGATAACGGAAAATATAATTTGCACAACAGTAAAATAACAGTTCTAATAGACCACATATCTGTTGCACCAGGTATGTTATCTGTTACAACATATAACCAACCTGTTGCAACGAATGAGTAAACCATGGAAAACAATAAAAATAGATCACTCATTTGTTGCACCAAGAAGTTTATCTGTTACAACATATAACCAATCTGTTGCAATGGATGAGTAATCTGTTGGAAATAAGTATAACAGAGCACTCATCTATTGCACCAGGTAGGATATCTATTGCAGCATATAACCAGCTTGTTGTAGTAGATAAGTTATCCGTTGGAAATAATTATAATAGATCACTCATCTGTTGCACCAGGTAGGATATCTGTTGCAGCATATAACCAATCTATTACAGTGGATGAATAATTCATTGGAAATAATTATAAATGATCACTCATCTGTTACACTAGGTAGGATGTTTGTTGCACTATATAACCAACCTATTACAGCGAATGAGTAATTCATTGGAAAAAATAAAAATAGATTGCTTATTTGTTGCACCAGGTAAGTTATCTGTTGTAGCATATAACCAACCTGTTGCAGCGGATGAGTAATTCGTTGGAATTAATAAAAACAGATCACTCATCTGTTGCAACAGGTAGGATTCCTGTTGCAGCATATAACCAACCTATTGCAGAGCGGATGAGTAATCCGTTGGAAATAATAAAAATATATCTCTCATCTGTAGCACTAGGTAGGTTATATCTATTGCAGCTATAAGCAACCCGTTACAGCGGATGAGTAATTTGTTGGAAATAATAAAAACAGGCCACACATCTGTTTAAACAGATCACTCATCTATTGCTAAATGAGTTATCTGTTGGATCAATATTGTTTAGATTTCTTCCAAATAGAAGATTCATCTGTCACAACAGATGAATGATCTGTTCTATTCATATGTTGCATTAGATTTTTAATCTATTGCATCAGATGTTTCATCTGTTGGATTAGATGGTTAATCTGTTGCATTAGATAGTTAATCTGTTACATCAAATAGTTAATTTATTTCATCAGATGGGTAATCTGTTGCAATACCATTTTTTACCAAGAAAAATAATAAATCAACCCAGCAACACCAACACAACACACACACATACCACATACTAAGAACATCAACGGTGACTAAAAATTACCAACAAATCGAACCAACAGTTCGACAACAAGAACTACAATAACAACAAAAAATTATATTTCACACTGGAAAGAGTAGAGAAAAAATGCCAGAAATTAGCATTTTTCAGTCCACATTTCAAATTTAAGCAAGAAATATTAAAATTGTTAACCAATACTAGAAGAGAAGTTGGCTCAAGTTCCTCTATTTCTTCATAACTAAAAAGACATAATTTTTTACCTGTGAAAGAAGAACTAGAATTTACGAAGAACTCGAAGTTGTTGTCGTCAGAGAAGTCTTCACGTCAATTGATGTTTGAAAGTCAAAAAGAAACTCGCCCGACTATTTATCGCCGGAGGTTAAATTCACTGGGGATTAAAGGAGAAAATTTCGCAGAACTATTAGTTGGGAGAGAGTTGAGAGAAGCCGTCGAGAGAGAGAGGGGAGATATGGTTGATGATTTGGAGAGGATGGGGATGTGGGTTGATTTGTATTTTTAAAAAGATTAGAAAGTTCTAAAAATATTAATCAAGTCCACAATTAACTTAATCAAGTTTCCGAATTATGTTTGACCCTTTAAGTTGGTCAATGTCACCAATCCTTCATTCAAGACTTAAAAGACACATTTCCTTCAATTTTCTCCAGTTTCTCGCTCTAATATTTTGACTGCACGCAATTTCTCTGGCAATGTTGTTAATATCTCGCTTCTTTTTCTCAAATATTCACGCATTTCTCTTTCCCCAGATGACATGAATCATTTCAACATAAACCATTTTCATAATCTTTGTTGAGGTAGACTTCCCCTTAGCCTTATCCCAAATCCACTTCTGAAGCTAGGCACTCCATGTATGTCCAATACTTGTAAACTTTAAACATTGTTGCATTCTAGCTCTTAAGGATCTCGCAAACACACATTCTAGAAGCAAATACTCTATGGTTTCTAGAGCATTGTTTTGTAATTGGCATTTCTTATCCGCATCAATACCCTATCTGCTTAATCTGTCCATTGTATTTAAATAACCATGAAGTTGTACCTAGAGTGTAAAGAGTGTTTTAGGTCGAGCTTCATTCACAATGATCATATGTTTCCAAGGGGATTTAGGATGAATACCTAGTAGCTAAAGGTAAATAAAATTAAGAAAAAATTACCTAAAAGAACAACTTAAGTGTCTAAACTGCTAAAAATCCCACCACTTTAAAAATATTATATATATCCCACATTTACTACTTTTACTAAAAGTTGAGATACATGTTAAAGCCCCCTCATCCTATGCCCTTACTTTACCAAATTAAGAACGATTTTTCCTTACTCTATGCCATTATTTCAGGGGCCGGTTTCAATCCCATCTTTTCCTCTAATTCAAAATTTTGAATTAAGGTAAATTTTTCTCCTAAAATCTTTTTCAATTTCTTCTAATTTTGGCTATCGATTTTTTTTTATTTTTTTGAGTGAATCTGTACGAAATGTTGGTTCAATTGAGAATGTCCTTTTGTTTTTTTGTGTTTTTCTAGAGAATCTGTTGATTTTTAATATAAATAGATGTGCTTCCAAAGATATTTGCATGTTCAGATCTAGACAATTTTAGGCAGAGATACATATTTAGACACTAAAGATACTTTTTTCAATTTATTGTATCTTCTGTTCTCTGTTTATATTCTTATATGTATCTGTTGTGTTTTAAAGTTTTAGTGAAATAAACATATCAAAGATACATGTTAGTAAGTTTAAAGATACATATTGTGTACGAGGGTGTTTTATATGTATCTCACATTGTTTTTTGTTTTGATTCAATTAATTATATCAAAGATACATATTCTGTAAAACAATCGATACATTTTAAGCCTTTTGTATATTTGGTTTTGTGTTATTGTGGATTTATGTATCTCTTGTTATTTTAGATTTGGGTAATTTTAGCCTTAAATACATATTTAGATATACATGATACTTTTTGCAATATCTTGTATCTCTTGTTATCTGTTTACGTTTTATATGTAACTCTTGTTTTTAAGTTTTAGTGAAATCAGCTTACCAAAGATACATGTTAGTAAGCTTAAAAGATACATATTATGTATGAGGGGTATGTTATACGTATCTCACATTTTTTTATGCAATTATTTATATCAAAGATACATATTTTATATTCTATAAAACAATAGATATAATTTAAGCATTTTGTATCTCTGGTATTGTGTTATTGTAGATGTATGTATCTTTTGTTATTGCCTATATATATTTTCTTGATGTTCATACTTCTCTATATTTTTCTTTGTAGGTTTTCCCCATATATATGTAATGATGAGGTATCATCCTCTAATGTCACCAAGGATCTATAGATCTATGACACTTTATATTAAACCAAATTATTGTATTGAAAGAAGTCAAAGATTTATTGAATATGTCAAAAAAATGCACACATATTTCATTAACATATTCTACTAACATAAATTTTATTCGAATTGAGGGGTATGACCTTCATGTATGTTTTTTGAGTATCTTTATATATGAACTTTCACTCTGTTCAGAAAACAAACTACTTTCGCTTCTAAGATGACCAAAGACGGATCCAGAATTTTGAATGCACGTTGATAAGGAGAGGCTCCTGCTTTGACTACCTTATGCAAATTGTCAAGTATCGCACTATAAAAATTCTATACTCAAGAGGAACAACAAAAATAATGTTGACAAAGTGTTAAGCAAGAAAACTCACGATTCATTAGAAATTAAAATTCTTTAGTAATAAAGTTTATAGAATAGAAAAAAAAAAGTTACAAATTCTGAGAATTTATGATCCTTAGTAAGTCTTTTAAAGATATAGCACTGAACGATGCTTCTTTGAATTTAAAGGAAGATTGGTGAATATACTATATGATGGACTTGAAAAAACTAAAAAGAAAAACAAAAAAAGTTTTCTACAAAAGAAAATAGTATTGTACTCGAAAAAAGTGTTCAATCCAATTTGCAATCACCATGAATATTTTATGGGATAGCTGCTATTTATCAACAATAAAGATATCAGATAACTCTATCCACCAAAGCTTAAGCGGATCAATATAGAAATCATGTAGTGTTTTGACATCTTATAATTCTAAGTGAGTTTTTTCATGCTATAGAACATAACAATGCTTCCTTGAATTTCAAGGAGGATTCGGGGCATATACAATAGGATGAACTTGTAAAATATAAAAAGAAAGAATAAGATAGACTTTCTACAAATAGAAAATAGTATAGTACAAGTAAAAGACAAAAATAACTTTTTTCTTTTCCTTTCAGTTGAATCGCGTCCAATAATTTAGCTTGCTTGGACTCTTTAAAATGGTGCATGCATGTTTGAAGGATCCGGCAAGACCGAGACATCAGTTTTTGAGATTTCAGTAACATAGTTTCCAACTAATATGACTATATCCACTTAAAGAGGTCATTCCTCCGCCGACATGATGCTTTAAATGTCCATATACAATTCTCCTATGACATTTTAGAACATAGTTGTAATCATACAAAAAAACTTCATAATCTGTTATGAAATAAGATGTATTTTAACGCACTTAAAAAAATAATGAGAGATACATCAACTGCACCATCGTGCACAAAAAATAATGAGAGATACATACACTGCATATCTTTCGTATGCTTATATCACTAAAACTAAAACATCACGGGATACATATTTATATACAATCATATTACCAGAGATACAAGAACATGAAAAATGTATCAAGCGTGGTAAAATATATATCTCGGCCAACGGCTAACTTAAAATAACTACAAAAGTGTTATGTAAAACAATAATCAATTTTATGTTAGATACATAATCTATTAAACACGAGATAATTAACTACTTTTGATACGTTAAATAAGATACATACCTTTCTTGTCCGATCTTTTCACATAAAAAATTAAAAGAATGCTCAATGGCATACCTTTACATACCTTGCTCAATGGCTCAATTGCATAGAAATTGAAAGTGTTAAGGACCGGTCTCCGACGCCAACGACTCCGGCGGAGCAGCCGGAAACTCTACTACAACCTCCATCATCAACCAACAACAACAACGGAGTAACTCAAGAATTTAGAACGGTAGAAGAGTTGGTAGCTAAAGCTATAACAAAATCAAGAAAAATTAAAAAAACTGTACAAGTAGTTTGGAAACTAATTATGGAAAACAATTTGTTTAGTTGGAATAACAAATAAATTACATTTTTTATAGGATTTTATTGAGTTTTTATCATAATTAGTTAGGTTAATTGCTATATTAATGTTAGTTAGCCGTTACATCCCTTAAAATATGCTAATTAGTTTAATTATTACATGCATCTGTAGGATGTATGTAACATAATTTATATGTATCATCAAAGGCTAAAAATTGGGATTTTCTGAAATTTAAAAAATAGTTGAATTTTTTGATAAATACTAGTGAACATGTCGTTATATAGGTAACTAGTATACGTACCCGCGCGATGCGCGGATGATATTAAAATATTTTTTCTAATCTTTTCATTATGGAATGTCATGTTCAAATATGCTAAATCATACCACCTTTAGAAAAAAGCTCAACTTTCATTTATTTCTCAATGAAATGTAGAAAAAGAAATCTACACTCCACCCACTTTCCACTCCTACCCCAACCTCCGCATCTATATCCATATCCACCCCCCATCCCCCAACCCCAACCCCACCACACCCCCACCCCAATCCCCCTTACTATAACTAAATCTATAAAAAAAAATCATTAGTTGTAAAAAATAATTATTATATTTTCAATGTTTTAATTATATTATTCATAATATTTGATTTACACCAACCCCCCATCCCACACACACATAATTCAGTGTGTATTTTTTTTTACTCAATTTTTTTTAATGTAACTCTACATTAAATTTTTTTTTTTCATGCAGTTGAGTTTTTTATCTCTTATCTCAAAATATAAAAATTAAAATAGATAAATTATGTGATGCACAACAAAATAAATGAAATAAAACTTAGAAGAAGACTCCAAAATAATTTAATTTGTGTAAAATTTTTACTTTGTTTAAAATTAGTTAAAACACTTTCACATATACCGAAATATAATTTTATCTCATATTTAATTTTAAACTTTTTTACTCAAATTAAAAAAAAGTATTAGCTTTTCCTGAGAATTAAAATTAATTTCATAGTGTATGTAATATTTCTTGAATATTAATTTTAAAGAAAAAAGTAAGATCATAAATTCATTAAAATATAAAATTTTACTCATTATAATTAAAAAAATACTTTTGAAATGTGTTACCATTTGAAGTAAGAGGCGAATGGATGTAGACTTGTTCCTTTTCGTTTACAATAATAGAGAAAGTTGAAGATGAAGAAATTATATCCTTCCTGCATATAAAAAAGAAGAATGTTAAATCAAAAATAATTTTTAAAATAAAAATTTTAAAGAATGTAGCAAACAAATTCACCAATAAAACTTGTGATATAGGAGTATATATAAAAGAGACTAAGAACATAGAATCCTATTCTAATTCAAATTTTAAATTTCAAATATCATATTAATTTGTTAAAAAGGTTTAGTTTGTTATTATTCCTTTTTATCCTTATTTTTTTAAATGTGATGTATATTTACCTAATAATATATATATTTGAACTGAGATAATAATTTGAAACCAATGAGATGATGATGATGATTATTATTATTATTATTATTATTATTATTATTATTATTATTATTAT
>NC_061117.1:201010022-201061805 GCF_002878395.1 Capsicum annuum | reverse complement strand
AAACAGACATGCCAAATAGAATTTTGAAGATCACACTCACCTGATTAAGCATTCATTTCAGACCAACTGCAGCTGTACATTCATTCTTGGAAAGTCTAGGTCATAGAGTTGGTCCAATGTTTCCAAAATTGTTGATGCATGCATTACTTTTCCGGACTTTAACAGAAAAAATCTCCCCGTTAGAACTTCTATTCGTATGACTGTTCAACAATGTTTCAAACCATCCACTGCCAGACCTCTGAGTGGACAAAATTGCTAAAAACCTTACAGGATTGCAAGCACACTCAGCCCTGATACAGCAGGGTAAAGTCAGTAGTTTTATCCTTAATGAGATACTAAAACATACAAACAGATTGACAATGTCTCACCGGCTGAAAGTTTTATCCTTAACGCAGGCATATTAAGATTTTATTTCTCGAACACAGGCATAGTTGCTTTTACAATATTATTTTAGTAAGATATATTTGAAATGAATAAGATTTATCCAAATATTTTTTATAGTTATCACTTATAAATAAAAAAGATATATTTGAAATGAATAAGATTTATCCAAATACTTTTTATAGTTATCACTTATAAATAAAAAATGATCAGTTTGTTAATCATTCTTATTCTTACTATTTTATTTTATTTTTTCTCTTTTTCTCAATTATCTTCTTTTCTTTCATTTGACTCATCCTCTTGTTGATACTACACTACTTTTTTTTCGCACGGTTTTTAATTTTTCTTTTCTTTTTTTTTTTTTTTTTTTGTTTGTTTGTTTTTTTTTTTTTATTTTAATTTTTTATTACAACACTTAATTTTTGTCATAAAAATTGATACGTGGCTTCTCAGTATTTTGCCACGTGGCTTCTTCTCGTTGCTTCGTCCTCTACTTTATAATATATATAGATTTTTACTGAAATTAATTCTGCTCCTAGTAGTAGATGGCTGCCCTTGAACTTGCTGTAGAATTCTCCTAGTATCTAATATCTTCCTTACCATCCAGTTGGCTTGCTGTGGTAAAGGAAAGCTGTTAAATTTCAATATTACTATCGTAGATTAAATCATTAAGTTAATTTGAATATTTAAAAATGTCTCAACAATTCACTTATTATGGAGTAGATGGAGTACTAAACATCAATTAATAGTGGTAATATGGTAAAGTCACTATACCATTCACTATTTTTTTAATAAGTGTGTCAAGTCAAAGTGTAACTTTCCAACGAAAAAGTATTTACAGATTGCACCTACATGTCCTAATGACCTAATCCTAAAAATACATGTAAATGTTTGGTTCTCACTTCTTAGACAACGTAGGTGAGGAGTTTGAGCGCACTCTACGCATGTTAACATTAGATGCATAAAAGTATACTAGAGGAGGACAAAAAAAAATTACTAAAACTTGTACAAATCCACAACTTAAATTTCATTTATTACAAAAAATCTCATCTCTCCAAACATATTATAAAAATTCCATTTTTCTCTTAAAATGCATATACATAGCTTTCTATGGATATGTCAGTCCTATTATGTATATGAATCGATTTTGTTATGTATCTGTCGGTCTTGTTATACTTATGTGTATGAATCGGCTTTGTTATGTATCTGTCGGTCTTGTCATATACAAAGGTTTCTATGTATATGTCGGTCTTGTTATGTATATGAATCGGGAGAGAGTAAAGTAATTAAGAAAATGGGAGAGAGTGTAAATATGAGATTTATGTTATTTTTACAAAAAAAATTATTTGACCTTTTACACGTGAGAAAACAGCCTAATTGGACTAAGGTCATGTTCTCATTCTAGCTACCAAACGGCCCATTTGTGATTAACATGAAGAATGGACTCTTCCTTAAATCTTTAAATTTTTATAGGTCCACAATTGTTTTAACAAGAAATTAGAATATTTTTGGCAATTTGAGATTGGGCAAAGAGTAGGGTCAATAACAAAGAAGATAATTATCATTGAGACCTAGGGCCATTATGTTCAAACCTTCAACCAAGCAGTTAAAAACAAAATGATTACAAAACGAGTAAAATCTATAATTGCTTCAATAGAAGGATTAATTCGAATAATTAGATAATGCTAGTGGGGCAATTGATTGATATCACCCAACTATAGTCGACAAACTGTAGGGAAAAAAAATGATAGGACTCCTTTAGTACTCTCACCCAACTATAGTCGACAAACTGTAGGGAAAAAAAAAGATAGGACTCCTTTAGTACTCTGAGCCTGTAATCTTTATTTGTTCATATTTGATTTAACATACTTTTTAAAATAGACACAAAATATGTTATTTGATTTGACACACTTATTAAGAATAAATACAAAATGATAAAATTATCTCTTACTTTTTTTAAATTAAATAAATAAAATTAGACAACTGTTTTTGATATATTAATCAAGTAAAGATCAACGCTGGGAGTAGTACTAGAGGGCCACATGGGAGTATCATCAAAAAACAAATTGCCTATGTTGTTATTTTCATTAGATCCTAGAATACATTCTGGCGTCTATCATAAAGTGCATCACACCAAATTATGCCTTTCAATGCATGCTCAACTTTAATTTGAAAACTTCACTTTTTCCTTTATTATAATTTGATGTATTTATTAATTTAAAGTAAACATTCGATGCTGATAAATATTTGGTGAATACGATAAATGTTTCTGATTTACTATGTTGATTGACAGATGATATCATATTTTCATGAAATCCTTAATTTTGAAAATTTTCAGAATCCTAAGTTTGGTTTTCAAGGTGTTGGGAGGAATTGGATTCCATCTCAAAGCTTCCTACTCTATGGTTGAACTTGAACCCCTAGAATGTATAACTAATCCTCTTGGTTTAATCTTTTAAATTTCATTATTGTTTCGGTGATGCACAAACACAAACTATTATTTTTGGTTGGTTTACTTATATATAAGCAGATAATTTACTAATTTTGGTCGTTTTAACATGTTAGTAACATTATTCCTTACCACTTCCAGAAGATAACTCTCTCTGTTTGTCTCTATTGTCAACGTAATTTAATGACTTACAAAACATCAATGGCATGGGTGTTCCGTAGTCGGTACTAATTAAGGAAAATACGTGAATTTTTATTTTTATTACTTATTTCTTGTGATTGATACGTAAGCAAAAAATATTATTCTAAAAGTATTTGTATATAATTTAAACAAATATTATAGTAGGTGGGGCGTGAGGTGGTGGAAATGAGGGCTATGGGAGGTAGGGTGAAGATGAGGTATGTTGAAGAATGTGATGAACACAATCAACGTGGAATATCACTAATGGAGCTTATTTTCCCGTACTTTCATTAGAAAAACCCCTTCTTATTCTTAAGGAGTTTATTTTTTCAAAAAAAATATATATATATATATTTTTCAAAAATATTTGATCAACCAATCGAATACAAAAAATTGAAAAATATTTTCTAAAAATGTTTTCTACAGAACACACCTAAAGTTTTCAAACAAATGCACTAATCAAGAGCTTATCAACGAGACAGATATACAACTTACAAGCTGAGGACTTGCCATTAAAGATATATTTGTTGAAAATCAATAATTTGCCTATCAAACATATTTGGAGGAAGGTAAATTAATGAGTGTGTCGAATTTTCTATAAACGATCGAAGAGCACGAATATAGATATATTAAAAAAATAATATAGAAAGATGTATTCAAAGATTGAAGTTCTTTTCTTAGCTAAGTCAAGTCACGAGACTTGTGAATTTTGTCAAGTACTTTCAGTGTAGCCCCCAAAAAATGTGAAATTAAATATCTATTAAACGTATCAGTAAAAGAGGGGATATTACAACATGTAAGTTAAACGTACTAGTAAAGAGAGTATATTACAACATATAAGTTAAACGTACTAGCAAAGAGAGTATATTACAACATATAAGTTAAACGTACTAGTAACTCATGCAAATCACTCTATTGTCACATGAAAAGAAATGAACAAAAAAAAAAATATGTAAAAGGAAAAGAAGACTCTCTATCTATCAATACTTGTTTATTACGTATTAAATTAATAAATTTTTTAAAAATAATATAAATAATAAAAGTAATTTTACTATGTCAAAAGTAATACCCCTCTATTTCAATAAGAATAACCTACTTTGACTTGACATAAAGTTTAAGAAAATAAATGAGATTTTTGAATCTTGTGACCTTATTAAAGTTATATCAAATGTACCAAAATGTGCTTTAATCTTGTGGTCCTAATCATGCCATGTGGAGATTTGATATTAAAGTATTACAAAAAAAAAAAATCATTCTTTTTTAAATGGACTAAAAAAAAAAGTAAATCATTCTTTTTTAAATGGGGGGAGTAATAAATAAGGAATAATATTTGATACCAAAGTAAGATTGGGAGGATTAAATTTTTTCCAACTTTTCTCTATTGACATTAATTATTTTAAAATTAAGATGCACGTAAATGGACAAAAAATAAAGAATTAACAAGAAATATGTTACTCCATTCGTTTTAAAATAATTGACCCTTGTTAACTTGACACTTCTCTTACAAAAATTTATTAGGGTATATTTTACCAAATTAGTCTTATTAATTATGATTTGAAAATATAATAAAGCGTCAAAAACACACCTAAACTATCCTCTTTTTTTGAGTTTCATACCTAAACTATCGAGGGTATGAGAAACACACTTAAAATATCACTGGTTAATTTGAGAAACACACCTTAAAATAAATAAAAATTAATCAAAATATTTTAAAATGAAAACAAATAATGTGTTAGCAATTAAGAATAAAAATATGTTATGTGGACTATTTTTAATGACTAGATACATATAAAGAGTTTGTAAGAAAATATTTGGTGTAATCAGCTTTTAGGTGTGTTTCTTGAATTAAAGTGATAGTTATGTGTGTTTTTCAAACTAAAAGTGATAGTTTAGGTGTGTTTCTCAAATTAAAGGTGATAGGTGTGTTTCTCACAATTCCATTAGTAGGCGTGGATTTGATACTTTATTCTTAAAAATAAAAATTTGAATATATACATTTTATTTAGTCATTTAATTATACAGGTAGTACTGAGAGAACATAATAATATTTCCTTGATTTTATAAAAGACAACTAAATTAAAATAAATAGTTTTAGAAAGAATGCTATTAAAATAGTGGGAGTAATTGAATTATACTCTTATAATCTTATCCAACTCCAATTCTAACTCCAACTTTAAAAAATTATGATTTTCGTGCTGAGACGGCGCCTTAGTATTTAAGACAACTTTTAATTTGAAGAGAACCAATGCAACAACAGCAATAACTGTTGTCACACTCCCCATACACATTATGACAGCAACCCATCATTCCCACGCTATGTAACTCGCATCCTATGCCCCCTCGCACCCCCACCCCTCCACCCCACTCACCCCCACCCCTAAATGCTATAGCAAAAATTTTGGTGCTAGTAGTAATAATAATAAACCAAACTGCCTAACACAGCAAGAACAACAACAAACAATGGCACTTGGTAATGAAAAATCTGTAGATGGAAAAATTTGGGGACTATGTAAACTTCCATTTTGGCATTCAAACAGCAGTTCAGTGGCTGCTACTTCTTCTTCTGTTGCTTCTTCTTCATCATCTTTTAGGCAGCAGCAACAACAACAGTTTCAGCATCAGAACCATAATGGCATTTCTGTGGATCATCATTCTAATATTCATGCTTCACTTAAAGTTTCTTCTGTTGCAAAATCATTTCTTCCAACGCGTCGTAAGCTCAGTCTTGATCCACCAAACAAGCTTTACTTTCCATGTATGTTCATCATTTTCGCTATTCTTGTTAAATTTTCTGGCTATATCTAATTGTTTGTCATGAATTAGACCATACCCGCAACTGATGTGGCATCTTTTTTGAGTTTTCTTTTGCATAATGGGTTGATTTCTCATCACATAGGTAATTTGATCAGTTATTTTGCTACTTGCTCAGTCTCAATTTAGTTGTCTTACCTTTGTTTAGTTTGTTTTAAATAAAGAATGACTTTTCCTATCTTTGGTAACTTTCTAATTCCGACATTCTATATGACTTGTTTAAGATCAGAATATTCAAATAGTATTTTAGTACATCACACATATTTCTAGTTTAAGTTTAAGATAACAAGATTTAAAAGTTTTCCTTATTTTCTTAAATTACATAACTAGTCAAACTAAGACACTAAAATTGAAACTGAAGGAGTTCTTTTCTGTTGCTAATATGTCTTAATTTGGATTTAATAGAAAGAAAGTTTGCTACATTACTTTTATGTTTACTGAAAAGGAATGTTGATTTTTGATTCTAGTAAGTTATATATTTTACTTTGTAGCTACTTCACCAGGAGTATTATTATGTTACATAAACTTAATGGACCAATATTAACTAAACCAGAATTTTGTTTTCTATTCTATGTTTTGGATGAAAATTGACTATTTAGCAGTAATAATAATTCTTATGTCTAATTAAGGGTTGTCTTTCTATTTTTTTTTAAAATTATTTATTGGATTATGCTTATTCTATTCTTATCCCTTTTTGTAGATGAGCCTGGTAAACAAGTCAAGAGTGCTATTAGAATCAAGAACATTAGCAAGAATCCTGTAGCCTTCAAGGTACATTACACTAGCCTCATTATATGGTCCTGTTATTTTCTTGTTTTGGTGGTTTGATGCTTTATGTTTTCTGATGTGAAATGTGCTTAGTACCTAATACTCATGATGTCAATTTCATAATCTCCATAATTAGTGCAACAACTCACTTTAATTCTCCACTAGGCCAACTTTCTCTGAGTTGGTAATAAAGCAACTTTTTTTTGGTTAATTTATAGTAATTCTGGATATTGAAGATTAAAATGATGATGATGAAGTGTGGTTAGTGGGAAATGTTCATTATTTGCTAGATCTACATCACTATGGAAAGTAAATTTGGATCTTCCAGATAGCCAATTTGTCAAGTTTGTCATTTGTAACTAATACTATTTCACGATACTCGTCTTCTGCATCACTGTTCATACAATAATAACTATGTCTCAATCCCAAACAAGTTGGGGCATCATTGTTCGTAATCGAGCCTACATAAATTTTTGACTAGTGACCATAGGTCTTAACAGCCAATTATTATGTGTGAGTTAATGGTGAAATTGATATGTTTAACTAGCATCATTCTGTGTATTAATTTGATAGTGTATCCAAACCAAACTGACCATTTTTGAATTAATACAAGATAGTTGCTTTGTTACAGAAATTTCTCCATTTTTTGTTACACTAATAACTATCAAAGTTCAGAATACAAACACAGTAGCCTTGTTCTATTATATCTAAAATTGATTCTGTATCATTTAGAATTCCTCTTTACACCAAAAGTAAAGTAACAATCAACAATTCATCTTAATCTTCTGAATAGAGCTACATATCTATCTTTAAAACATCTTGTATTCCTTTCCTTTCAAATAAACATTGTATATTTGCAGGAGTCGTTTTCCACCTATTCGTCTGTCTAACAATTTTGCGCGAGCCATTTCAGCATTCCAGCAGCTCTGTATTCAGCTTGACATTGTCCAGTGAATTCCTTTCATATTCAAACATAGTTGCCTGAGATCATCAGTAATTTCACATTGCAAAATAACATGACTACTTTTTCTTTAGCTAATAGCCAAACAAAACAAACCATCTGACAAGGAATTTTTACTTTCTATTTGTGTTTCCAAGGCCAAAGATTAACTTGTTGACCAACATAAATCAGTGCAAAATGGGAAGATTTTACTGTCGTTTCTGTTGCAAGATGTTTTCCGTATTTGTAACGTTTATCAGCTTAATATTGTAGCATTTCAGATATTTTTTCTAATTTTATCATTGTGGTCAGCTTACTATTGCTATCCAGACACACTTCCTAATTTTACTTCGTTGTGCTTTCTCAGTTTCAAACTACGGGGCCAAAGAGTTGTTACATGCGGCCTCCAGGTGGTATTCTTGCTCCTGATGAAAGCATCATTGCAACAGGTAACGCTCCTCTTGGCATTTCATGTCCATTTGTGTGATGTTACTTGAGAATAGCTGCTTATTGCTGTTTTAGTATGCTAATGACACACCTAATTAACAGTTTTCAAATTCGTCGAGCCACCTGATAATAACGAGAAACAAGTTGGCAAGAAGAGCAGGGTCAAGTTCAAAGTCATGAGCTTAAAAGTAAAAGAGGATGTTGATTATGTGCCAGAGCTGGTAAGTGCTAAATAATGGTTTTGCTTGTCCATGGATTAACAGATGTATTCTCTCATGAAAGTGAACAACCTGCTTAAATTCAATGTTGGCCTTTAGAAACTTTATTTTATTCATCCTAGTACTCCATATAACTTTTTTGGAATAGATATCTGCGATCTTCTTGAATTTTTTAGCTGGACCGGAAAGTAAGTATCCTATATATTTGATCTATAAAGCATAAATCCAAAAAAAAAAAGAAGGAAAAATAAAAAGAGAATCAATCATATGTGTGATGGAAATGTAGGATACTTGAAACAATATTTAGAATAACAAACAGATTGCGCCTTGATCCGTTTGATGCTCAAGTCCTTAGATCAAAACCTTTTCATGGTCATACTAGAAGTGACACATTTCTTGTTTACGCTGTGATTAGTTTTCCTCTAAAGCTTACTTAGAATAGCATCAAGTCATTGATCTTGATTCTTTTATATTTCCTGTTGTTTCGCTCTGGTCTTTGCTTTGTTACCATGTTATTTGTTGTTGTTACTGTTCCTTTTCTCCTTTATTTTTAGCATGGCCTCTCCATACTTGATTTTGATATGTTTTACTTGAGCCGAGTGTCTATCAGAAACAACCTCTCTACCTTAACATGGTAGAGGTAAGGCTGCATATACACCATCCTCCCCATACCGTACTTGTGGGATTACACTGGGTATGTTGTTGTCATTGATCTTGCTTCCACTGAACAGTGCTTCTTAGTCAACAACTCTTCACCTTCTAAGGTGCTGCCATTTAACATGAGTATTTTCTCATATATTTTGAAGTTAATTAAAACATGCTATAGCTACGGTTTTCCCTCCACAATAACTATGCAATGTATAGATGAAAGTAAGAATTTCACCACTAATAAAGAGAATTATAGTGGCCTACCATAATATGAACTTCGATCCCAAAAGAGTATACATACTTTTCATTCTTATTTAAGAAAATACATTACATATTTATAGTACATTCCGAGAAGTTTCTGATGCCTCTGTCTTCTCAAATTTGAATGTTGTTTCTGGTCTTTAAAAAATGTCATCAGAGGTTGGTAGGATTTGCATTGGTCGCCTCAAAACTCTGTTCATATGAACATGTTTTGTGTCCCCTTTAGATCAGTTCCGCAAATCAACTCAGAAGCATGCTAATTAGTTTAATAACTGGATCATTTGATCTACATCAGCTGATTTTTGGTATGCATTGAAAACATGTCATGTTTGCCGCGGTGTGTAGATATCCTCCGAGCAAGATGAGAACACCAATATAAGTAGTTTCAAATGTTAACATCTCACACCAGCAAACCCATAGAGCATCAAAATTTAAGTTGTGCCAAATGTAACAGAAACAACATACATGGTGTAATCCCGTATGAAAAGCAACCTATCCTTGAAGGGAAATCTACCTTGGCTTTCTTTATTTGTATACTTCTTTCTGTTGTATACTTTTCTTTCAATAGCTTTACCAATCAAAAAAGGAATAAGTCTTTCTAGTGTATTTGAAACATGTAAATCGTGCACTTCAAGTTCCAATTCTACTTTTGATTCTGCAATCACAAGTATTCTTGATGTACTTTTGCATTTCAATATTTTCTATATGATGGTTAAAATCTTATAATCCTCCTTAGTTCTAGGCTTGTCATTCTTCTATGCATATTTTCTTTTCCTTTTCTTAAGATAGCAGAATACTTTGTTGGACTTGCATTTTATATCTTAACTAGCAGTTTGAAAGCTATAAATTATCAGCTTCAAGAATAAGCACACGCTATCACATACTATTTGGCCTATCAGATTTGACAGTAATGATGGTCTCTAGCACCTTCTTTCCAGAAAACTCTCTTCGTAAATGAAATTCTTTTCAGTTTATGCTCCACCACCTAGTATTTTGAGTTTTCTTTGGTAGTTAGTGTACATTATAAATCAAGAAAAGTAAACTTGATATCGGATTTTCATTCTGTTGTAAACACGGACTCATATTAAAAGAATAATGAGTCATATCCATGTATTATTATCAATTTGGCATACTGTATCCTACAACAACAACAACGACATACTCAGAGTAATCCCACAAGTGGATTATACAAGGGTAATGTGTACGCTGACTTCCCCCTACTTTGAAGCTAGAGAGGTTGTTTGTGAGAGATGCTAGGCTCAAGCAAAGCATTTTAAGCAGATTTGAAAAGTAAATACAGAGTGAAGAGACCATGTTGCAAATAATGTAGAAAAGAATAGTAACACAACAAATAATACGACAACCAAAGTAAATAAACATACTGTATCCAACATCATCTATTTTTGAGTTGGCTAATGGCTACTAAGGTTTTCCTCTTTATGTGACTGAATAGGAAAATTGAAATGCAAGCAGTAATTGACTTTCACAACTAAGAAAACAGAAGTGTAGAATAATTTGATAAATATCCAAGAGTAGTTTTCCTCTTCTTCTTTTCCACTCCTTGAACTCGCTTAAGAATTAGACCTTTGACCCTCTTAATGTTTGCATTCATGCTAACATGATTTGGATCAGTTTGACGAACGGAGGGACGAAGTAGCAGTTGAACAAGTATTGGGTGTGGTATTCCTTGATACTGAACGCCCTTGCCCTGTAAGTAGGTTTTCTCTACCAGTTTTGCTCATTAGTTGAATCAGATTCTTTCCGCAGTCTGTTTCAATTAATGTGATTGTCTGAGGTTTATGTGGAAATGACTCCAAGGATTTTGTGTCTCATTTTCCCTAGGCACTCGAGAAACTTAACCGCCAGCTAGCTGAAGCTGAGGCTGAGGTTGAGGCACGCAAAAGACCTCCAGAAGATACAGGTCCAAAGATCGTCGGGGAAGGCCTTGTCATTGACGAATGGGTAAGTTGTCTTGCCACTACTACATTCTTATATTCAATGCTCAGGCTTGATGTTCCAAATCAAAAGCATATTAGAAACTAGGCTTGTTGCTTTTTGATCTCTTTGAATGCTCTTTTGGTTTAATATGCAAACAATGAACAAAAATGCCCTTCGTTAACATGACTTTTTGTTCTAATACTCAGTGTGTTTTACTATTTCAGAAAGAAAGAAGGGAAAGATATCTTGCAAGGCAACAAGTTGATGGAGTTGATTCAGTATAAATCAAAGCTCTCATTTCTGTGGATGGTTGAGACTTGAGAAGCAAATAGCCTGCAGATTAACAGATATACTTAGGTTGTTTTTCTTCTCAAAAAGTGAAATTGATTTTTTCATGTGATTTTTCAATCCTCTCTATTCCTGGATCCTTGTCTTTCAACTCTTGCTTGTATATAAGAGAAACTTGGGAAGTTCCTTCCTTAATTGATCAACAACCACATCCATTCTGTTGCTTTCGTGATTAATTCTTTGGTTTCCCTAAGGGTCGGGTCTGGTTCGAAAAGCGATAGGAAATCATAATTTGAAATCAGATTGATTTGAAGTTGAAGTTTTGTTTGGATATGCAATTTGAATTTCTTTAAGTTGTATTTTTATCATAAATATGAAAACCTAATTTTCTTAAGTTGTGAAAATTATGAGGATTTTCCTAATTTTTATACAATCTTACTAAAAGAGCAAACCATAGTTTATAAATAAGATATTAGAATATCCTAAGTATTGCATTGATAGGGTTGCATGTCTCTATCTCTTTTATAAATAAATGTTTTCGATTACAAATTTTAAGTACGCATAATTTTATAATGATCTAGTACTAGTCAACAATTATAATAACTAGTTACTCTTTAATATAATTTTTCACATGGTGTGGATAATTTCTTGACCATGAGTCTTTTTCCGAAATATAAACTTATGGTCAATTTTAACATTTTGAAAGTTTGAAATCATGATTTGGAGGGGTGTGCAGATTTCGGTTCAACCCGTTAACGCGAATTGATAATTTGTTTATCGAGTTAACGAATCAGTTTTTTAACTATCGGGGCAGGTGTCGGGTCCAATTTTTTCAATATCGGGTTATTGGTTCGGGGCTCGGTTATCTTGATTTGTTTATCGGACAGCCCGACAATCCGATAACCAAAAGTAGTGCAGCCCATTTATTTCCAAGTCCATTACCCACTGGTGGCCCACTGCCCATTCCCAGTTGGCCAATTCTCAAGCCCATCGCCCCACCGCCCCTTACCTAAAAAGATTTAGGGGTCGTTTGGTAGGAAAATAAGTTATGCAGGGATTAGTAATACAGGGATTAGTAATGTAGGGATTACTAATACAAAGATTGTAATGCAGGAATTAATTTTTATCAAGTGTTTGGTTCATTATGTTAAAAGCTAAATATACTATGTATTGTGTTTGGTTTAAAATTTTACAAATATGTTCTTACAATCATGCCCTTGATCTTTTTGTGGAATTTCTATTTCATTTAACTTGACATCTTAAAAATTAAAATATGAATCAAATGCCTGAAGTGAATAGACTCTTCGTCAAATAATCTACGGACCTTTACCACATTATGAAATGCACACTATCGCGAGATATTATTGTTCAAACAATTATTGAGGTTATCCATCTTTGAGGACACTTGTGTTTTTCTTTTTCTTTTTTTTTTTGTTTAGATGTAATTTTATTACATTTAACCAATTCATCAACGAATTAAACACACAGGGTCCAACTATCAAGTTCACAAGTATGCACTATAAAATCTATGACTATGAGCCCGTGCTAATGCTACAGCAATGTCAAGTACAACCAACCATGGTGGACATATACGCCAACTACAACATCGTGAAGCAGTAAAGCTAGGAAAAAAAAACTATTGAATCAGGCTATCTGCAGACTAGTGCACCAAATCGTAACCAGCTCCTCAAAAATCAAAATTTATCAATTAGTTGGATAAAGGAAATTTAGTAAAGGAGATTGAGGGGTAATTTGGTCATTTAATTATGTTATTCATATATTATTTGATCCCGTATAACTAATTCTTAGGTTTCCTCCGTATAAGATCATATATCATATGGTATTTTAGTTATCCATGTATAAGGAGGGATTAAATTGAGTTGTGCAACAATGTACTAGGCTGGATTAAATTTTAATACATGGACTATTTTATTTAATACATCCTACAAAACGTGTTCTTAGGGTTTCATTCTCTCACTAGTCAGTCACAAACTGAGTATTGCACAAAGTCACAAACTCAACTCAACTACTCAAGAGAGACGATTTGCTCGAAATTTCAAGAGACCAAAGAGGCAAAGACGATTTGCTCGAAATCGCCATCGGTCAGACCAAAAATTCTCTAGCCTCCAGGTTTTCCTTCCTTTAATATCTCTATGCAATCTCTGTTCTGCTTTATCTGTGTAGTAGATCCGAAATTTAGCTCTTTTTCTATTGTTGTGGTCTTGGTGCTAGTGTGTGTGCACGAAATTTTTTATCAACTAGGTATAGATATATGGTGAAGAACTATGGATTATAACCCATTTATATATATATAGTTTGTAGTAGATAAGATATTTATAGATGTTTTAATTAAGTTTTCATGGTGGTGATATATATCTTTCTATTTTGCATGTTCATGAGTACTATAAATATGTAGTGCAGCTTTATACTTATGTGCTTCTGTTTGTACGACATATTTATACTTATATGCTTCTCTTTGTACTGGCCAATGCCCAGTTATACTTATGATTTGCTTATGTTTGAAAGATATTTTGAATGATAACCGAACCAATAACAATCAATGACCGATAAACCGATAACCGATAAGCCGATATCTTAATGGTTTAGTTTTATTACAAATCGATAATTAATATGTCAAAGCGATAAACTTCAAAATCGAACCGAACCGACCAATATGCAGCCCTAATTTGGGGAGAATTGGAGATTTAAAATTATGGTCTCAACTTAACATGTCCAAACATTAATTTGCAATTGTGATTTCATATCGCAAATTCAAACACCTACATAAGTGAGCTTCTCGCAACCTCTTTGGAAATGTTGGATAAAAAACGATACTGATTCTTCAAATTATCTTCATGGTTAAGAGTAGAAAAGATATTCCATTTCATATTGTTGATGTTGTTGTTATTTTTCTAAACGGAAAAGAGCCAAAAATACCCTTAATCAATCAAAAAAAGTTCATAAATATCCTTCATCCATCTATGGGACTGAAAATACCCTTAGGGGTCGTTTGGTAGAGTGCATTGAAAAATATAATGCATACATTAATTAATGTGTACTATTAGTACCTTGTTTGGTACATCTTTTTGCCTATGTATAACCAGTGGCGGATCCAGAAATTTTTTTCAGGGGGTTCGAAAAATAAAAATATAAATGTGTGAATAAACCAACAAAATATAATTTCAAGGGACGTAATAGTATACAGTCTATAAATATAAAATACTTAAACTTATATTTTTAACTTATTTTAAAAAAATTTTAGGCTTATACTTACACTTATATTTTAACTTATTTAAAAACAAAAAAAAATTATATAGCAGGTGAGGCATGTAGTCTTTTTTTTAATAGTTATAGGCTTCTTCTTTTTTGTTCTGTAGGCATCCAGCTGTAGGTTTCAGTCTACCTGAAGTAGGTCCCCAGCTAGAGGAGATTGTACCACTGAGCTATCATAATCCTGTGTCAAGTGGTTCAAAATTAATGTATGTACATAAATATAGATTTTCTACCTTATATATACAACGTAATTTTTTTGCCGAGGGGATACCCCCTCGCCACTACGTAGGTCCGCCCCTATGTATAACTAATGCAAGTATTAGTTATACACTCACTCTATTGTGTATTGAGATGTATATTAATAATAGGCATAATACATAAATATGACCCTAAACCTAACATCAAATTATAACATTAACCTTAAACTTTGGCAGTGCACAAGTAGGCTCTTTAACTATATAAAACCTGAACAAATAAATATTTCAATCCTATGTGACAAAATGTGTGTGTACACGCAAAACTGAGCGCATCATGCTTAAAATTTGAGTCTCCCAATGGTTAAAAAATGGTTGAATGACTATTATGCCCTTACTAACTCCTTTTTATAAATTTAAATGGCTTTTTTCTATTATTTTTCTATTATTTTCAGCTCACTGATGAAAATGGCATCTAATTTCTTTTGTCATTGCGGAAAAAGAAAAATATTGAAGATTTCTTAATTAGGTGGGTAAGCCTCATAAGGAAAAATCGCTCGAGTATCTATATATATTATAGAGCAGAGGACGAAGCACCACAATTAGCAATGTGACAAGCTACTGAGAAGCTACGTGGCAGTTTTTAGGATTAAGTTAATAATGCAATAAAAAAATTGAACTATTTGAATATTAAAATGCATTATCCTTTATTTAAAAAAAAAATCATTAGCTTAAAAATAGAAATTCATGGTTGAAGAGTTTTAAAATAGACTTCTACTTTTTCATAAACGTTAACATATCTCTTTGAAAATTAAGTTATTTAATATATCTAAATATAATTTATTTAAATATTAAATTAAAAATGAAAGTATAGTAATAATTAAAAAAATTATAGTTTTAATAAAACGTGCAAAAAAAATTGGGCCATTATAGTTTCAATACGTATCTCTTTAAAATTTAAATGCTATGAAATATATTTAAATATAATGTATTTACACATTAATGAAAGATGAAAATTTTACTAAAATATTTTTATTATTATTATTATTATTATTATTATTATTATTATTATTATTATTAATAATAATAATAATAATAATAATAATAATAGTAGTAGTAGTTGTCACACCCCTTTTTTAAAAAAAAAAAATAAAAAATAATAGTTTGAATACTATTGATAGAAACAATAGTAGTTGTCACACCCCGTTTTTACAAAAAAAAAAAGATATTGATTTTAAGTTTGAAAGGTTTTTATTATTAAAGTGACAAAATGAAGATTTATTTCGAAAATGATTCATTTCTTAATTAAATTCAGAGTCGCCGCTTGACATAATCGGGTGTGACAAGTCATCTTTGAAAATCCTTTTCCAAACGGTTTTGATTCTAAAACTGATCTGCGAACAGAGATTCTGGCTAAGAAACTCTGTTGATCGAGGGGAAGGTGTTAGGCATCCCTCGGTCCCGTGGTTCGACCATGGTCGCTTGGTGGAGCATATCGGCTAATTTGGCACTATGAATGTATAAACCACACAAAACACATAACACAATCAATCAATCAAGCAAAACATAACAAATCCAAAATACAGTGTTCAGTTTAATTATACAATCCCAAAAATAGAAAAATGCGAAAATGTAAACCTACACTAACCTACACTAATCCTAAACTACTCTCCAATGCTTTACCCGATGCCTCGGGCCTTCGTCACGGACGTCCTCCGAGTACAAAATACTTTGGGGCATTTTCTGGTGAATAAATACAACATACCTTCGAGGCATTTCCCCGGTGAATGAATACATCTGAATCGAATACGATAAACTAGAAAACATTCAACACACACATATTCAAACATTCAACGCGTTCAAGTAAACATCATTCCTAAATTTTTCCTACCCGAACCTTAACTTTTGCCTATCCAATTCGATTTATCATGATAGTATCGAGTTCATAAACTTAATATTTATTTCAAATAAAGCAAAACAACAACAAACCAACATTAATCTAAATTCACCCTTTTTATCATTCTCGCAATTCCACCCCAAATTCATTCTCAAACAATAGTTAACAAATTTTTCGATTATCAAATCACTCCTAAAAGGAAAAGAAAATGTGATAGAGGGGTAGAGGTAGGGGTAGGGGGACACATAGGGTAGGATGAGGTAGGGGTGAGGGGTGAGGGGATTGAGTTGGTTGAGATAAAGTTTGTTAGGATAAGGGAATATTAGAGATTTAATTTGTTAGAAATTTATTGAAATTTTGCTATTTTTATGGGGTATAATCACATGGGTGAGGGTGTATGATAACGTGAGCTGAAAAATGAATGAATTGAATTTTTGGGAGGGACAAAATTTGGTGTCTACAGTAGTACGTAATATGTAGAAGTATAATAATAATAATAATAATAATAATAATAATAGACTTTACTATTTTTAATTTACCTTTTAAAATTTAAATATTAAAAATATTTTAAAATTAAAAGACAAAATTCTTTTGTCAATGGGCAAAACGACGTGGTTTTAATTGAAAGACAAAATTCTTTTGTCGGTCTTTTTAATGAGGTGGCACCGTATGAGTAGATTACTAATCCATGTAGGTGCAGGTGAGGTACACGCGTGTAAGTTGCAAAATTGGAGTGTTTATTTGTTTAGATTTTGTATAGTTA
The DNA here is from genome assembly GCF_002878395.1 of Capsicum annuum. NCBI lineage: Eukaryota > Viridiplantae > Streptophyta > Magnoliopsida > Solanales > Solanaceae > Capsicum > Capsicum annuum. The sequence continues at coordinate 201,044,349 of NC_061117.1, read as the reverse complement.
GATGGCCTACTTGTGCACTGTCAAAGTTTAAGGTCAATGTTATAAGTTTATGTCAAGTTTAGGATCATATTTATGTATTATTCCTTAATAATACGGACCATTTTTTATGTATTAGTAATACAAAAACTTTAAACACATGTATTAAGTTTAACTTATTAAATGACCTTAATACCCCTCAATTTTCCTCTCAAAATATTTCAGAATTCCTTTTCTCACCATTTTAATTTGCAAAAGTGAATTTTCTCAAAACAATTCACAATTTCTTTTCCCACCATTTTAATTTACAACAATGAGTGGTTGGTTTAAATAATTCTTAACATATTTTTGCTTTGCTTCAAGGGTCTTTAAAAAAAAATTAAAAAAATCTTGAAACTATTCCTTAATTTTACATCTTGTATTTTATTTTTGTTTCAACTATATATGTTAATCCGTCGGCGTAACATTTCATGCGCAAAGATAAAGGTCTTGCAATTAATCCAAAACCTCTATATATTAGCTCAACAATATTAATTATATTTGAGATGGCAAAAGAACTTTATTGCAAAAAAAGTGTACAAAGTCAAAGGAGGGTATTTTTGTAAACAAACATTTCTTTTATAGAAATTATGTAAGATATATTATCTCTAATACATCAAACCAAATAACGTATGAGAAACAATATCAGCATAGCTAATACAAGCATTACTAATACATTATATTTTGCATTGTTATTATACACTCTACCAAAAGACTCTTTAAAGTTTATTTTGGGGACCAAACATACCCCTCAAACTAATAGATGAACTCAAGTCAACTTTAACACTTTTAACATGTCACGTGGCATTTTATTATTGATCACACATCTTAAAATGGATGAACGCCGGTCAAGTTTTCTGGCAAGCTGAAGGTTGAATGCAGGTCAAGTTTTCTAGCAAGCTGAGAGCTGGTTTTGGTGAATGGCCTCCGGTCCATAACTTCAAATTTGCAAAACACGTATCTTATCTCCTTTAATTAGTGTGGTGAAGCTTCTCTGAGTTAAAAATCAGTGATGTTTCATAGTAATAGTTATTTTCAAATATACATTTAATGTAAGATTACTTTCCACAATACTTCTTGCCAAAAAGAAGAACGAATGGATCGCCCTTGGTGTACTTAGAAAGAATGGATCGTTCCTGATATACTTTTCTATTTTTTTCGTTTCTCTTAATTTTCTTCCTTCAACAACGATTTTTTACTCCAAAAAATAATTTAAAAAAAATCATCAGCGTCTTCAACAAAACTTTCAATTATAGGAAATTTTGCACCAACTGGTCGTTTCCTCACCCATTACGTTCTCTTCATAAACTATCAGAAAAAACATGCCACCTGAAATTTTAAAATGTGTGACCAACAATAAAATGCACGTGGCATGTTAAAAGTTGACCTGAGTTCATCCGTTAGTTTGAGGGGTATGTTTGGCCCCAAAAATAAACTTTAAGGGTACTTTTAGATTCATAAATGGATGGAGGTTATTTATGAACCTTTTTTGATAGATGAAGGGTATTTTTGACCCTTTTTCATTTCCTAAATTATAAAGTAATTAGAATTATTTTCTTCCAATCTTCCTATTTTCTGGTTGAGGGGTTAAAAGTCTGTCCACAATTATGATAAATATGTTTTCAACAAATTTTTATAGTAATAGAAATAAATTGCAATTACAAATAAAAATATGAAGAAATATGTATTTTTATTAATAAACAATGTGGGTATAAATCTGTTCCTTCCTTGATTCTTCTATATTGATTTTCACCGTAATTCAAGGGTCGTCAGTAGCGTATTTCTGGAACGTAAGCATATTTTGATTTGATATGAATTTCTACGTAATTCGAGGGCGGTTAGTGACGTATTTCTCGAACATAGAAATATTTTGGTTTGATCTCCATGAAAGGAGGGTTTGTGGATCTTCGAACATAGGAATATTTGAATTTGATCTCCATGAAATGAGGGTTTGTGAATCTTCGAACATAGAAATATTTGGATTTGATCTTCATGAAAGTAGGGTTTATGGATCTTCTTGACGTATTTGATTATAGAGTTTTGATCTCTTTATGAATATCCCATGAATTTGCGAGATATTGGAGACCTTGGAGATGCCTTTTGAAGGGAATATTAGCCCTTTATATAGGTGTTATTTAGGGTTTAGGGCAGAGTATATAAAGGCATAATTTATGATTTAGGATAGAGTAGCCTCCAAGTTAGGTTTAGGCTAAAGTAGCCTTCAAAAACTCTAATAGAATCTGAATTCGTCTGATAGAGTCCCACAAAATTTTAATTTCTACAGAATGAATATAATTGAGTATAACAATGCAAAATAAAAGCATTAGTGATACACTATGGTTGCTAGGTGATTCACAATTTTGCTCTGCAAAATGCTCTTTCAATTGTACTCCCAAAATGAGATTTCATCTAGATTAGTTGGTCCCTAATCGAGTATTAGACATCAGGTCGAAAATATAATAAAATACCTGACAGTCTTGACTTGGTCTTGTATATATGTGATTTAGCTTAGCATAATTCTACTTTGAAGAAATGTGATGTACAGACAATTTGGGACCCATTGGTGATTATCTGAAATTAATTTACTTATTTATGTTGCTTAAATTATTGATCTAGACAGCTGGAAACCTGGTAGTTAACTAGTGTAATACGCTAACGACTGTTTTGGAAATAAAAATAATATCCTACGTATTAAGTATGTACCAGTTGCTTAATATAAAATGATTGATGAATTGGCAATAATGGAGTTTAGATTTAGATGAAGATATGGTGGAATACTTTAAACCACATTGAACTGGTATTATAATCCCTCAATCTTTTTAATCTTATTAAATTGAGATTTCTCAATCACTACTAAGTAGTCAAGTATAATATTTTGAACAACAAAAGAAAGAAAGAGAGATCTTTCGAGTTAATTATTATGTTATAAGCGATTCTATTTTGATTCTACTTAAAAAAATAAAAAATTATTATAGATATTTTTCTTTCTTCAAAATTTTTATCGTAATATTTTTATTTTTGTATTTCATTCACATCATATTTTAAAAAGTCGGCGATCTATCGAAAACTTTCTCTCTTCACAAGAATAAATTTCTGCGTACAGTCAATTTTTTACACATAAAATTATATTGAGTATTTATGTTATTGCATATAGTATGACTGATTTGATTTTGTTTCAGGTTTATTTAAGGATTAGTTGAGGTGGACAGGTGAAAATTGCAAATGGTGTATAGCATTATGTTCATTATGATACTAGGGATTTGGTTCTTTCTTTTTCCAAAGTTCTCTTTAGTTCTTTAATTAATGTTCATGAAAAGGACAGAAAGATTTTAAGAAGTGCGAAGGCAAAGAGGATAAAAAAAAACACAAGATGGTTCACAAAAGCAACAACACTTCATTTTGAGTTGCTGACCTAAAACAATTAATAAAAATGTCATTTTCTCTGATAACTTTATTTTAAATAAGGTAATTAACATAATTTAATTTGTATTAGTACATTGCGAGATTCCATTAGCTATTACTATAACATATTATTTTCAAATTCCATCGTGAGATTATTTTCAGTTAGGAATTATAGATGTGATTTGAGGCCAAATTAAAGAACATGTTTATGTATTAGTTCCATTTATTGTGAAAATAAATCACATAGATTGTGAGCAACTTATAGAAAAGTTTGTCACTATTTTTCTTATACACGAAAAAAAAAATTAAGATGGCAAGCCTCTTTTAATTAGAACGCCCTCTAGACAAGGAGACGACGATCAACCAAAAAAACAAAATAGAAATATACAAAAGTGTACTCGCGTACCTGCTGGCTTAGATAAGCGATCGCAGCCGCTATTCGAGTCACACATTCGTTGTGCACGCAATCCTACTTAGCTTGAATATAAGTGACATATTAATCAACATTACAATTTACATACTTCTCTTTTCATTTAATCAAATTAAACATTTTAGGTACATTAAAAGATAGCCATAAGCAAAGGAATGTGGTACTAATTAACAAAGTGACATATCCAGGCAAGAAAGTATTGATCATTTTATGTCTATTCTATCTTATTTTAAAGCTTAAAAGTATTGATCATTTTATGTCTATTCTCTCTTATTTTAAAGCTTAAAACTTTGTTTAAAATGATATCATGAAAATTATTTGATGGAGCAAACATATATTTTATATTTATCTGAAATAACGAGCTAGAGTTTAAAAACTTATCATACACAACGAGAGTTTAAATTTTATATGTTTCACTTTGTGTTAAATTGTGTTGATTCGTTCTTCGTCAACGTATTATTATTCACCCTGTACCATTAGATTAGATATTGTTTGCTCTGACATAAAGCAAATCGATACAAAGTTAAAGTAACAAATACAAAGCAAATTAATATAGTAATACACAACAAATCAGTGCGTATATTATGAATTTTTCGAATAAATCATCACTATATTTTTTATTTATTAAACTATTGATATGATTAATAAGTAGAACTCAAATTACCACTATTTTTAAAATTTAATACTTCTTTCATTTTAATTTATTTGACATGAATTTTGATTATAGTTCAATCTCAAAGGCTTGCTCAGAAAAGAAGTATTGTTCAAGTCCATGTAAAAAAAATTAATTGTTCATTTCTTTTTCGATGTGAAACTTTTAACATTAATATATTTTTTAAAAAAATAAAAAGACCTTCTCTCATTTAACAACTTTTTAATTTTAACTTTTCACATAATATATATCATATGATTAAATTAAATTTGATACATTTGGTATATTTTTTAAATTTAAGATTACAGATTCAAATGTCACTTTTATTTTTTAAATTCTCCATCAAATTAAAATTGGCCAAACAAAGTACCCTCTCCATTATGTTTTAATTGATCCTATTGACTTGACACTTTTTTTTATTAGGAATATATTTATTAAATTGATTTTATTAATTATATTTTAAAAATATAAAATTAAATATTATATATGTAATATAATTATGATATGGTAATCTTGAAATACCATGATAAATTTTTCTTGATAATAAATTTAATTGAACAAATTAGATAAGTAAATTAAAGTAACTGTTTCCAATAAAAATAGCAAGAAAAACGAAACTCACTCTCATAATAGAGGCATTGAACAGAGGCAGAGTCAAGTCCATCACGTGATGGTCCATAGGTGGAGCACCAAGTCTGTGGGCCCCACGTGTCCATACTATTTTGTCCATTATATAAATTTGGCCCCAATACATGGCCCTTTTTACCCAAGTGCTTTGTATCATTTGATAAAGACAGAATTATGGAAAAATTCACATAAATTAATGGGACCCCCACAATTGTTCTCTAGCAAAAATGGAAATAATGAAAGTTGTTTACTGTTCATTGGTTGAGGTGATATGAGTCATGTATCTAACTTGTGGATAAGGTAGACACATGTCCCCTTCACTGACTACTAAGAAGTGCCGATATTTCATTATCTCGTGATATATTGTATATTTCGTTCATTCGTGATTGATTAAGTGGTATTATCAGAATTATTCATTTTCTATAACTAGTACCACAAAGGATTGGATAAGAATTTACTTATTTAGTCAAAATTTTGTATGGATTTAAACTCATAAATTTTGCGTGTTTATCCTTAACAAATTTAGTAAGCTAATCATATATTTTGTTTTGCTAAAATGAAATGTTAATAGATATAGCAAAAAGTGTCAAAGATGCAACTTAGATAATAGATACCGCAAGTGAGGACGTCTAATATAAAAGCAAATGAATTGAAATTTCAAGTTTCCAATTCACAAAATTAACCCAATTTAGACCAGATAAGCTCGAATTGGATTTGACCTTTTAAGTCATTTTTATGTTGATTAATTTGGTTATTTTGATTCTATGAGCACAGTTTCTTCCAAGCAACAAAAGCATTAAGTGGATCACAGGAGATATTGGTTGTTTAATAGGATAGTGAACTTATTGGGCATTTGCTTAACTGTCTGATGGACAGGCTAAATATTTCATCCTGTCCCATTTTACTCGTTACAAATTTTCTAATTTAATTTATTATTTTACTTATTATTTTTCATTAATCAAGATTAGGGGTATACAGATCAAATCATCAAGTCAAATCAAATCGACGAATCAAATCAAATCGAGGAAAAAAAATTGACGTATAGTTTAACTTAGTTGGTTTGGTGTTAGAAAAAACAAATCAATCATTCTTGATTTAGAGCCTGTTTGGGATTACTGTTACAAAACTGTTTATTTGAGAAATACTTTTATAAAATGACTTTTTAGAAAAGTGCTTTTAAAAAAAACAATTTGTATTTGATAAATTCATTTGAAAAGTATTTTTGATAATCAAATTGTATTTGGATAATCCTTTTCAAGAAGTGATTTTTTGAGACAAATGACCAAAAAGGACATCTTTATTACTAAAATCAATTTATAGAGAAAACTTATTTTAAATATCCATTATAATATTTTTAATTTAATTAAAAAATACGTACTCTAAAATTTTCAATCAATATTTATATATATAAATACATTAAAAAAATTATATGGCGATATATTACTTGAATAATTTAAATAATACTTAAAACATCAAATAAAAATAAATACAGAAGTTATTTCATAAATTAAATCACTATATATGAAAAAAATTAATGACAAAAATAATTAACCCTTCATACATCACAAAAATTCTCAACGATTTCATCCTTAATTTTATGACGCAATGTCTTCATACTTGTAGAACATCTGTCTTGTATTTCTGAAGGTATACCAAAAGGCTGATCTGCTTCTTCGATCTCTGTGATGATATCTTCGTTAGCATAATAGTTAAATCCTCTATCAGTAGTAGAGCGTTGTCATATGAAATTATGTATAGCCATAATAGTTGTAATGTGATTCATCTGTCAATTGTTAAAATAATTTAAATATTCTTTAGTCATCATCATCAATGATTATTTTCAAATTTATTTAAAGAAAATGAGTGAAAATAAAATAATAATATATAAATCATAAAGAATTATGATATAAATATGAAATATAAATTCATAAAAATTAAACGTTAATCAAACTTATAAGATATGTTAATTAATTAATAAGGTATATATATATATGTGTGTGTGTGTGTGTGTATGATAGGGATATTTTTGTCATAAAAAAATAATTTTCTGCTTTTGCTTCTACTTATTTTGAGAAGCAGAAAAACTACTTTTACTTATTTTTAAATGCATTATTGTAAATTTACCAAACACCCTTCTTTTTTTAAAAAAAAAAATACTTTTTCTCAAAATAAGTGCTTATTTTGAGAAATAAGCAATCCCAAACAGACTATTAGTTTGGTGTCAATCAAGAAAAAGTCAAACCGACCCCGAATCAAACCGACATAATATATATACTTATACTTTTTCAACTAGTTTAATTATAATCTACTTTTAACTAGTTTAATTATAATCTACTTTTTCAATTAGTTTTAGTGTTTTTTAATATTTCAAAAGTAGATGTAGATATATATTTAGATTTGAGCCTTTAAGTTGTAATATTTACTAAAAATTACACAAATCCATAATTTAAGTTTCATTTATTATGCAAAATCTCACCTCTCCAAATATATTACAAAAATCTCTTTTTTTTTCTAAAAATGCATATACATAAATTTTTTATGTATATGTCGGCCCTGTTATGTATATGAATCGGCTTTATTATGTATATGTCGACCTTGTTAAGCATATGTCAGGTTTGTCATACTTGTTATGTATATGAATCGGCCTTGTTATATATATGCCGGCCTTGTTATATACAAAAGTTTTTATGTATATATCGATTTTGTTATGTATATAAATTGGGAGAGAGAGTAAAGTAATTAAGAAAGTGAAAGAAAGTATAAATAATTCTAATATGGTTGAGATTTATGTTATTTTTACATATATCTATCCATTAATTGCTAATTAAATAGCTAAAACCCAATATAAACTTAAAACCTAAATTTTTCACTTTTCTTCTTACTTTTTAGTTTCAAGAGAGTTTTTCGCTCCTCTTTTTTTCATAATTGTGATTTTTTTCATTAGCATATGAGTGAAAACATATTTGATCTAATTTTCAATTACAATATAGTTGAAAAAACTAAAGATTATAAAAAAAAAAACGAAAAAAATCATAAAAGATCGAAAGAACCAAAAGAACCGACTCAAACCTAAATCGAAAAAATCAATTTTATGTTGGTTTGATTTGGTTTTATAGTTTTAATAAACCGACATGATTGGTTTATTTTTTTTTAAATATAAATCAAACTAACCCAACCTATGTACAAGATAATTTTTTTTATCCTTAGTATTAATTATTTCTTCTCCAAATTAAAATATAAATATTATTTAATAGAGATACTATGATAAACTAGTCACGTTATTAAATTTTTTTAATCAACATACAATATTAAATTGGGACGAATAAAATGAAATGGAAGGAGGAAATATAAGATAAACCTAGTCCGAAGCTTAATTTTATATATCTTTTCAAATCCGAATCATAATCTAAAATTTCAAATATAATAATTTATATTTTTTGATCTTTATCTAAACATTGCTTATCTTAGCTAGCGTTTGCCTATGAATTTTCAAATATTTTTGATAAATTATTTTTGAAGGAAAATTTTGGTGAATGTGTTTGACCATAATATTTAAAAAATATATTTTATTTTTAAAAGTTCTTAAAAAATAAAACTTAGCCCAAATACTAATTTTTTTAGTATTAAAAAAATTGAATTATTTGACAAAAATATTTATCAAATAATAACAAATTATATGACAAAATATTATTTGTCTATTCTTTGTTTTTTCCTTTTTTGTTTTTAATAAAGTCCAACTTTTTAAAAATTTTCTCTCCTCTTCATGTTAAGTATTTCATCTGAAAAACTAAAATAAAAAAAATATTTTTATAGTTGAATTAAAAAAACAATACTGAACAAATTGAAATGAATAGATAATATTAAAAAGAATTCTCCTATAGCAAATGTTGATTAATAGGGAGAAGGAAATTAGTGCAATAATCAAATTATTACGGGTTTACGGCTTCTCTTTCATCTTTTTTTATAACAACATTATCATTTCAGGCAGTAAAGAAAACCGTAAAATGGAGAAATTACATGCTTCTTTTGATATTTGCTTTCTCTGCAAAAAATTATTTCCTTATAAATATTTTTTTAAAAAAAGTTACTTAATTATATGATGGGAAACTTTAATAATTATAAGAAAATTATCGACGAGATTAATTAACCTCCAATAACACTAAATTAATTATATAATTAAAAATATAACATCAATTACACTTATTTGACAAAAATACATATTTATTGTTATAAGTACTATTGCAATATTGTTACATGACACTAGTAGTATTAATATGTCAAAAACAAGTTAAAATTCAACGCCATAAATCTACCACACAAAATTTAACATTAGGTAAAGTACAGTTGCCACAATCGAGGAATTGAACATCATAACTTTTTATATAGTTATTAGCTAATCAATACAAGGACTGATACTAACACCAGTTGGTGGGTGCATCAAAATCAATGGCTGAATTTTAATCATAAAAGTTGAAAATTCACTCATTTAATTTTAAAATAATTTATATTTGTATTTAAATTCTAAATTTATTATTCATTTATTTCCATGAAGTTAAATTATTTTTGGAAGCAATAAACCAGGTCCAATTTTGATGGAGATAAGATTGAGCATTTGGATCGTACGATGGTCAGTGGCTTTCTCGATAGAGACACGTTAATTTTTACACATCATGGTTGTCTACCTATCTTATCTTTTTTTTTTTACTAAATAAGAACTCCCATAATTTTTAAAAACTAATCTAATTTAATTTGATACGAATTTTTAAAAAATGAAGAAAATTTTTTACTTTATAATTTTAAATTAAAATTATATTAAATATATCAAAATATATTTTAATCTTGTGGTCTTAAACATGTCAGACATGTGAAAAGTTGAAATAAAAATATTACTACAAAAAAATGTCATGTTTTTTTAAAACAGATTAAAAGAAAGTACGTTATTTTTTTCTAAATGGAAGGAGTACTTTCTTTGTTTAATATGGAGTACTTATTGAATTTTTGTTGATTTGATATATCTTTTTAGATTAAAATTTAATTAGAAATATATTTTAGTAAATTAATTTTATTAATATTTAACAAATTTTAATTTATGTGATATAGTTGATTGATATGCAATTTAAAATATGTGAAAAGATTTTGCAAGATTTTAAAATTAACAATCTTAATTATGATTTCTTAAGTTTTTTGTAAAATAAAAAGTAATCTACTGAAATGGAACAACGAAATTAATTAGTAATGGGAAAAAACAAACTTTCTTAATTTACTAAATTGATAAGGATCAGTTTGGTAATAGATTTTTAAGTAATTTTTTTAAAAAGATTTGATAAATAGTATTTGATCATATAATTTATTAATATTTGATAAATATTTTTACAAATAATTTAACTATTAAAAAATAATAATAATTAAGCCATATTTCATTTTTTGTGAGCTTTTAAAAGGTAAAATACATTTCAAATATTATGTTTAAACACATAATGAAATTTTATCCAAAGTTTCAAAAAGATGACTTGTTAAAAATATTAAAGTTGTTATAAATGTATTTACATTATAGTGAATGTCAATGTCTATCAAGATCTACTTTGATATCTATTAGGATTTGAAGCATATGTTTTTTACTCATACTAGAAGTAAATTTTCCCTATAAATAGAGGGGATTTGAAGCATATGTCTTTTACTCATACTAGAAGTAAATTTTTCCTATAAATAAAGAAGTTTTGTTCATTGTATTCACAATCTTATAATTTCTCATCCCTCAAGAGAAGAAATAACAATTACCCTCTCTATTCTCTCTACTCTTCTTCTTTATTCTTTCTTGTTTTATAGCACGTTATCAGCACGAGATTTTATCATGAGCACTTATTCTATGATAAAAGCAAGAGATGTCAGGTAAAGTTTTGATTGAAAGAAAAAAAAAAAAGTTATCGTTCTGTCTTCATAATCCATATATGACTTTTAAAAGATAAGTCTTTATTTTACTAGGTATTATTTTATTTTATTTCTTTTCATATGACTAATAATTTTACAAAACTTGAGTTCGTTGTCTCGAGCAAGAACTACCTCTCACGGGTGTTGGGTGTTGAAATCCACTTAGATATTATGTGTCTTGGAGACGCCATAAAGAAACAAAATACAACATCTAATCAAAATCGTGCTAAGGCGACGATTTTCTTGTGTCATCATCTTCACGAAATTCTGAAAATTGAATGCCTTACTACTAAGGATCCACTTGTTTTGTGGAATAGCCTAAAATAAAGATTTGACCACTTGAAGATGGTCATCATCCCAAAAGTACGATATGAATGCATACACTATGAAAATAAGATGTTGGATTCAAGTCCCATTGATTTATGCCTAAGACGCATATATGGATAAGACGTTGAGTTTGAATCTCAATGCACCATACTGATGATATTATGATGGTTAAGGCAAAATAATGGGTATTTGGTGAAAAGTCATGAAATCCGACCCATTGAATATGCTCCATTCCATGAAGTGAATGTGGTAGAAATATATGATAAGTCTGGAATATGACAACTTACTTCATTCTTGAGGTGTATGTGGCAGCAGTGCATAATATGTCTAAAAGGAGACAAGTGATTGAATGCACGAATATAAGCGTGAAGGGACAATATGATTATGATCATCAGAAGTCATGATATTTTCACATGCATATTATGATCATAAGATATGATAGAGAAAAAGTCTCTACATCATATGTATGCCTCGATTTGCTTCTGAAGTAGCAAAATCTTGAAAGAGGTTATAATCTAACATAATTTGATAGGCTTAAGACACGATTATATTCCATTCTTGGGGAATGAGAAGCTTATTAATGCAAACGTGTACTTGATTGTGATGGTATCACAACTCACCTCTGAATGAGACAGAATAACTGAGAAGAATTATTTCGAAATCTACTTCTAAAGTAGTAAATCTGAAATATATTCATGTAATAGTAAATCTGAAATTTACTAAAGAAAAAAGTACATGTCATGGTAAACTTGGAGTTTACTAGAATAAAAATTCATAAATTGATATGAACGATTGTGACATCTCGAAGATGTGCATATTGAATATTAGACATGTATTGAAGAACTAGAAGATTCTTCGAGAATTGTTTATGTCATTTGTTCTCATGATAAGTTGGTTGGACCAACTAATGTTGGGATTGAATTCCTTAAATCTGAAAAGGAATAAAATGTGAATAAGGGCATGTTCACCTATCATGTGATATGTTGAAAAGATGCATCAATAAAATGATCACATGTACATTCATGGTCAACCTACGTTTGACATTCATAAAGTTACTTGTTCAATATAAATTGAACATAATTTTTAGATTGTGTAATCAAGATAATTTATCTCGATAATAATGGTTTAGCATTGAATGCCTTCGATAAATATCTAAACCATTGTTAATGAGAACAAAACTTAATGTATTGGTCTGAAATATGATATATTGCAATAGTATTTGTATGCATTAGACTAATAAATTATAATTATTTCTTCTCTCTCAATTGGTTCAAGGTCATGAACCAATTATTTCATCTAATAATTTTGATGTGTGGTATACGATTAATGAACATACCATAATGCACAACGATGAATTTCTCAAAGAAGTAGAGGATATACGTTAGTTTTTCTAACATAAGGGGGAGATTATAAGTGCTATGAAATATGTTAGGAATTATCACCATATCCTCATCCAAAAGATAATTCAAGTCAAATGCTGGAAGCATCTCATATTAAGCGCAAATGCTCTTATTTTGTGTTCCTAAAGGACAAAGTCTATGCATGCGTGAAGCGTGGTAGACTGATCAGTTCCAAATGAAATAGTCCTTGAAAAATAAGGAGCAAATAATCGTAATAAGAAGGCAATGAGCTTTTGAAGAGCCTACAACATACCACTTCATGAAACCTTATGAGAGGTTCATGTATCTGAAAATAATGAAGTGATGAGATCTCAAAATGTTATGTCGCATTGTGAACCGATACAAAATGATATATCATCAATATCTTTGACACAATATTGACGCAATATTGTGAAAGATTACGAGGATCTGAATTCTACGTTTATTTAAGTATGCTGACGTAGAAATATTTATCAAATGACATGAAAGGATGTATCTTGGTAAGTATTAAACTTATTTGATTTGCAATTCAGATATTTGAAGATGTCACTCATAAAATGCTGAATATTGTCACTTGACAAAACTTATGTGAAAAATCTTTAAGGATTCAAAATACTTGAAGTATATAAAAGTTTCTGGGAAACTTATTTATAATCCTTATATTGTATAAGCTTATTGCTTGGACATCATTGGGACTCTTGGAGAGTTTTCAAAGCAATAGATTATTTGCTGAAATTCGAAATATATCAAATTGGATTGATTATGAAGTACTATATCTTAGTGCAATTGATGCACTCATGTACCTTGCAAATACTACAAGTCCTATAGTCTTTTCAGTCAATTTGTTAGTAAGGTATATTTCTGCTCCTACTATGAGACATCAAAATGGGATAAAACACATGAACTTGTTTTATTCTAAAGATTGTTGTCCCGATCTTATTGGTCATGCTGATGTTGGGTACTTATCTGACCTGCATAAAGCTCGGTCTCAAATAGGCTATGTGTTCATATGTGGTGGTACTACCATATCTTGGAGATATACAAAGCAGTCTAGCGTAGCCGCTTCATTGAATCATGCTGAGATAATAGCTATTCATGAAGCAAGCCGAGAATGTGTATGGTTGAGGTCCATGATATATCTTATTTGAGAAAAATATGGTATGAAATATGATAATCTACCCATAATTTTATACAGAGATAATTCAGCATACATAGCACATCTTAAGGGAGGATTCATAAATGGAGATAAAACGAAACACATTTTGCCAAAACTTTTCTACATACATGAGCTACAAAAGAATGATGATATTAACGTGCAACAGATTCGTTCAACTGACAATGTGACTATTTATTCACCAAATGTTCTCCAATTGTAACTTTCAAGAAGATGTTGCACAAGATCGGAATACAAAAGTTTAAAGATGTTCTCATTAGGGGGAGTTAATACGCGTTGTACTCTTTTTCCATTACGAGATTTTGTCCTATTGGGTTTTCCTTGTAAGGTTTTTAATGAGGCAGACGAAATGCGTATTATTAGATATGTATACTATTTTTCTTTCACTAGATTTTTTTCCCACTGGATTTTTTCTAGTAAGGTTTTAACGAGGCACATTATCTACCAACTAGATATTCAAAAGGGAGTGTTATAAATATATTTATATTATAATGAATATTTATTAAAATCTACTTTAATATATATTAAGATTTGAAGCATCTCTTTATTCTCTCTACTCTTCTTTATGTTTGTTGTTTTATAACAAAAGTTTCATTTTTAACTAAAATGGATAAAGTAATGGATAATAAACGACATGGCTTCAAATTGTGAGAAAAAGAAGAGATGTCGTAAAGCGAATATGTCCAAACAAGTTTTAAGAAACGCATTGGAGCCACCAATAATCTCGCAGAACAGCCAAAGTTTCCTGTTTCTGGTTTTCCAAAAATACCCTTCCTCATTTCGCCTATAAAGAAGAGGACCTTCCCTTCAACAATTTCTCATTACTCACAATCACAAAAACTTTGAAGCAAAAGAGTAATAACTAATATAATACTGCTAAATTAATTATTTATTTTAATAATCATGAGTTACCTTAGCCGTGTTTGGGTTGCCACCACCGTCGCCGTCGTGAACAGCCACGCCGATCACGGCCAGAAATTGAAGTCTGGCATCAAATCCCTCAACCACAGCACAAAACGCTTCTCTTCCTCTTCTTCTGCTTCCTCCGGCGCCGGAGCCGATGGTCTCCGGCCGATGTCCGGTATGTTAGGATCGGACGTCGGCGGGTTTATTGGAGGTGGAAAAGGCGAAGATAAGAGGAGACAAGCTGATGAGTCACTCCGGCAAGTTATGTACTTGAGCTGCTGGGGGCAAAGCTGAGGTGTGGTGGTAGATCGGAAGTTTTCCTGTCCGGCGATGGGAAGGGGGAAGTGAGTTGACCGAGTTGACTCGGCTGATCCTGTTTGGTGCAAATTGCTGTTTAAGAGTTGGATGTCAGAAGTATGACCTCTAATTGTAAATTTTGTGTATAGTTTAACCGTTGTAAAGTTAACTACTTTGGGCGTTTAGTCCAACATGATAATGGAAAAAGGAAATAAAAAATGTTTAGCAAAACAATATTTTCTTCTTTTGTTTGGATACGCTTCCGATTTTCCCACAATTTGAAAGCATTTTATGATGATATTGATGCTTATGGTATATCAGAGTAGGCGGTTCATAAGTTCTCAAGTTAATTCCAGAATAATAATTAGATTTATAGCAAATCTTTATAAATATTTAGTAGATTATTACAAAAGCAAATTAATCTACTTGATTGAGTTATTCTGGATAATTGGAAGTTCGAAATGTCCGTTTTATAAAAAGAAAATTAGGGGTTGGGGAAGAGGGAACGGAGAAAGTTGTCCTCAAGAATTTAGGTAACCAAACCGGCCAACTATAAAGATCCCGTGCCACCATCGCATAGCAGTAGCTCGATAGCTCGGCAAAGGCTCAGTTAATATGTATCTGTGATCGGTTAGGCACACTTTTTCTAATCCTTAAGAAAGTGGATTCGCAGCTTCATGTGCATTGCAAAAGATTCAACAGCTATATATAATTCATCTTACGATTTTAGAAACCTTTCAGTTTACCGTATCTACTTTTGCCAGGGTATTTTTCAAGTGAAAAATGCTCTCCCGACTCAACTTATTGCTCTTGGACAGATACTAATTGTTGCCTATAGATCCCCTATGAAATTGAGTTTTGATGTAATTACACTTGATCCATATATAGTGTTGGTGTTTGGGTAATCCAGCCTTTGATTTTTGTAATGGTGCTATTCACAAAACAGCCTTTTGCTTTGTTCTTGGATTCGTATGCTGCCAGTAGTATTTTAATGAGAGGTGGAATTAGGATTTTCGTTGAAGGTTCAAACTAAAAAAGTAGGTTAAAAAAAATAGGTAAACAAACATAAGAATAACACATTATAAACTAGTCCTGTATAATTTGAAGATGAAATAGGCGGATTTATCATCCATCTCTTCTGGTTTGAAATTGTTTGGGTAGAATCGGCCAGGAAATTGCTCTAATAATAACAGGAAAATTTTAATAAGCAGATTATGGAATGAATTATAGGGGCTAAGGAGGTCATATTTCATCGCAATAGATGAATGTGTCTTTTTTTTTTAGGGGAAATGCATGATGATTCTGTGAAGCCTATTTATGTTTTACCAGCTACTTCTCTTTTGGGTCTTCCTCCTCAATTCTTTCCCAAGATGTACAACAACTCCATAGGCAGGGAGGAGCTACTATACTTGTCCATTTACCGTTCGACAAATCTCAATAACTATAGCCAGGCTCTATATTTGGGCTTAAAAATTCATTTTGATATATGTAAATAATTTATTTAAAATTTAATTATGAGTTACTTCCAGCTCCGTTCTTGTCCATAGGTACTATTATTCTGACAATAGACTTCAATAACTGATAATTTCATTGTAACAAATGTCTACGTCTTGGATACAAGGAAAGTCCATTTTGACGGAGCTTTACATTATTATTCCACTAACTTAAAACCACTGCTTTAATATGTGGAGCCTAGTAAGTTAACACTACATCAAATCAATGTCAATCGACAATAATTTATTAATATGTCACTGTTAATGAAGCATTCCTCTTTTTTTCCTTCTCTGTCTTCTTATTTTTGAGTGTCTCCCAATTCTCTAAGCTTTTGTCTAAGAAATTAATGCAGTACTGTTATGTTATGGTTCTTACTTCTTATATTGAAAGTAACTTTCAGAGATGGAATTTTGGACTCGATTCCAGCGTAGCAATGTGCACCTCTTAGCCAGCTTTTTTTTTTTTTTTTTTTTTATTAACATCCTAAAAAAGCCATTTTAGTACTTTTTGTGGGGCATACTGATTATTACTGAGATCTTGTATCATTGGACAGCAATTCATCAGTATTAGCAATTATTACCCTCGTTTGTTAAAGTAACAGCACTTCCTTCGTTTCATAATAAATAAATTATTGAATTTTAATATATGAATTAAGAAAAAAACATTAAAGACATAAATTTAACATAACTTTTCATTTTTACCTCAAAAAAAAAAGTTTACCCTGTAA
Organism: Capsicum annuum; assembly: GCF_002878395.1. NCBI lineage: Eukaryota > Viridiplantae > Streptophyta > Magnoliopsida > Solanales > Solanaceae > Capsicum > Capsicum annuum. The sequence continues at coordinate 201,026,991 of NC_061117.1, read as the reverse complement.
TAACTTTTCAAAAGTTAATTGATTGTCAAATCATAAGGATAAATTTGAAAAAAAATTCTATGATTCACTTATTTTGAAACACCAATAAATACCCTAACAATTCACTTATTCTGAAATGGAGAGAGTAATTGTGATGATATTTTACTATGATACTATATTAATTACTTCCTCCGTTTCAGAATAAGTGAATTTTTTGGATATTTATTGGTATTTTTAAATAAGTGAATCTTTGAATTTTTTTTTCAAATTTACCCTTATGATTTGACAACCAATTAATTTTTGAAAAGGTATTACAAGGTCAGTTTTTTTATTTTTTTGAGGTAAAAATGAAAAGTTATGTTAAATTTATATCTTTAGTGTTTTTTCCCTAATCTGTGTGCCAAAATCCAACAATACATTTATTATGAAACGGAGAAAGTAATATTTAGCATTATGTCATTAAAAATAATTTGAATAACAAGTAAAAGCGAGCAAAGAGAGTAATCAATGATTTCTTTGTTTAAATTTATGTGATATCATGTAATTTATTTGACACAAAACTAAGGAAATAAATTAAGATTTCTTAAAATTTGTCGGTTAAAGCAAACATTATACATTTGTGTGACTACATTCTTTTTATTAAGGTAGATTTTTTTTTTTTTTAAGTTTATTTATTTCTAGTTATATAATGGTAGTAACATTCTTTACTAGGATAGATTAACAAGGAAAGTGTACCACAAAAATCAGGATAAAAAGAATATTTTTTCCATTCATTTTTACTTGTCAGATCGATTTTATATCAGTTCACTCGACTATTGAAGCCATTCACCTCTCGAAGAGGTTAGTGGAACAGTTTAGAGAGAGGAGGAATGACTTGCACATGGTATTTATTGATCTCGAGTAAGCCTATCAAATGGGTCGGGTTGATTCGGCCTGGCCCACTATAGCGCCCGACCTGATATGACCTAGCCCGGTCAACCGATGGGCTGTAGGGTTTTGGGTCATGGGATGGGTTATTGTTTTTGTGCCAGGTTAACCCGGCCCGGGCTAAACCCGATCCAGGCCCTCCGGTTAACCGGCTCGTTTACTTCTTTTGTTTAAAAATTTTTGTTTTAATATATTACTAATTTACTATCAAGTATTATTAATTTATTATATTAAGTAACATATTTTTTAAAAGTAGTACATATATTGAATGGTACGTATATATGTGTATATATAGAATATAGACTCTAAAGTAGTATATAGTTAACGTATACGTTTATATATTTTATAACTTAGTATATAACTATATATATAGTGTGTGTATATATTGTAGTATATATTTTACTTAATGTAGTACATATATATTTAATGGTACGTATATATGTGTATATATCCTCTACAGACTCTAAAGTAGTATATATTTAACGTATATATGTGTATATATTTTATAAATTAGTATATATATCATTATATTATAGTATATATCTTGTAGAATATGTTTTAAAGTAGTACATATATTGAATGGTACGCATATGTGTGTATATATAGAATATAGACTCTAAAAGAGTACATATTTAACGTATACATGTGTATATGTTTTATAAATTAGTATATAACTATATATATAGTGTGTGTATATATTGTAGTATATGTTTTATTTAAAGTAGTACATATATATTGAATGGTATGTATATATGTGTATATATCTTCTATAGACTCTAAAGTTGTATATATTGAACGTATACGTGTGTATAAGTTTTATAAAATAGTATATATATCATTATATTGTGGTATATATCTTATAGCATATGTTTTAAAGTAGTACATATATTGAATGGTACGTATATATGTGTATATATAGAACATAGACTCTAAAAGAGTATATATTTAACGTATACATGTGTATATATTTTATAAATTAGTATATAACTATATATATGGTATGTGTGTATATATTGTAGTATATGTTTTATTTAAAATAGTACATATATATTGAATGGTACGTATATATGTGTATATATATTATATCGACTCTAAAGTAGTATATATTTAACGTATACATGTGTATATGTTTTATAAATTAGTATATATATCATTATATTGTAGTATATATCTTGTAGCATATTTTTTAAAGTAGTAAATATATTGAATGGTACGTATATACGTGTATATATACAATATAGACTCCAAAAGAGTATGTATTTAACGTATACATGTGTATATGTTTTATAAATTAGTATATGACTATATATATAGTGTGTATATATTGTAGTATATATATTGTCGCATATGTTTTATTTAAAGTAGTACATATACATTAAATGGTACATATATATGTGTATATATCTTCTATAGATTCTAAAGTAGTATATATGTATATATTTTATAAATTAGTATATATATCATTATATTGTAGTATGTATCTTGTAGTATATGTTTTGTTTAGAGTAGTATATGTATTTAACTAACGTATAGTCGTATACACGATTACATGTGTAATTGTTTATATGTGTATATGTTTTTTAAATTCTAATGTGGTATATACTATATATATAGTTTATATATATTTTTTAACGTATTTAAAATTTATATAGGTAGGTGTATATAGTGTATATTGGAGAATTTTTTTTTTTTTCAGTTTTGATCTATTTTGACCGGATTTTGGACTGGTTTTGACTGGGTTTAGGCGAGTTGGACCGGGTTAGATTTAGTGGGCCAGTCCCGGGTTATTTTTTTAAAATTTACTATTGGGCCCGAAATCAGTCCGGCCCGTTTAACCTGGCTCGGAATCGAACCGGCCCATAAATCAGCTAAATTCGACTGGACGATTTTGGGTTGACCCGGCCCAGCCCAATTAACAGTCCTAATCTCGAGAAGTCGCACGATAAAGTCTCTAGGGAGATTTTGTGGAGGTACTTGGAGGTTAGAGGTGTGCCCGTGACATATATTAGGTTGATTCAGGACATGTACGAAGGAGCGAAGACTCGTGTGAGGATGATAGGTGGAGATTTGGAGTGCTTTCCTATTTTGACAGGGTTTTACTAGAGATCGTCTCTAAGCCTGTTTTTATTTGTCTTGTGATAGATGTTTTGACGCGGTGTATTCAAGGGGAGGTGCCTTGGTGTATGTTATTTACTGACAATGTTGTATTATTTGACGAGATCTGAGGAGAAGTCAATTGTTATAAATCGGGCTGAAATAAAGCAAATCATAAGCAGAAAGAAAATAAGAACACATAGATTTACGTGAAAACCCTTGTGGGAAAAATCACGGGTAGAGGCAGAGGAATTTCACTATGAAAGGAAAAGAGTACAATGTGGAGAGACGTAATTTCTGAATAATCAACACCGACCCACTAATTGCACTTATATAGTATGTGCGTACAAATAAGTTCTAGGCCCAAAAACATAAAGGTCCATACCATAGGGGCTTTGCCTCCGCACCCCCATCAGGATCAGTGATGGGCTCCGGGATTGGGCCTATCGGCCTGATCCCTATACTACCACCATAGACCTCATTGAAAAATCACAAATGTGAGTCACATCGCGAAACTTTCAGGGCCCGACCAACAAAATTCGGATCGCAACTCTAACATTAATGATAAGTTAGAGGTTTGGTGATAAACCCAGAGTCTAAAGAGTTTAGGTTGAGTAGGACTAAGACAGAGTACTTTGAATGCAAGTTTAGTGAATTCAACGTATGAGATGATGTGGTAGTGGGGCTGGATTCTCAGGCCATTCGGAAGAGGGATGGTTTCAAGTATCTTGGGGCTATGATTCAAGGGAATGGAAAGATTGACGAGGATGTCACATGTCGTAATGGAGCATAATAGTTGATGTGGATGCTCACTTTGGGAGTCTTATTTGATAAGAAGATATCTCATAAGTTTAGGGGTATGCTTTATAGAGTGGCAGTCTGACTAGCTATGTTGTATGGAGCGGAGTATTGGCCAGTTGAGAACACCCGCATCTAAAAGTTGAAGGTGGCGGAGATGAGGATATTGAGATAAATGTATGGACATACTAGGAGAGATAGGGTTAGAAATGAGGTTGTTCGAGAAAAGATGAGAGTAGCTTCGGTGGAAGACAAAATACAAGAAGTGAGATTGTAATGGTTTAGACATGTGATAAAGAGGTACATAGATACTCCAGTACGAAAATGTGAGAAACTGACTATGAATGATTTTAGGTAGGGGTAGAGCTAGGTCAAGAAAAAATTGAAGGGGATGATTAGGTATGACATGAAGCGGTTACAACTTACGGAGGAAATGACCCTTGATAGAAAGGTGTGGAGGACGCAAATTAGGGTAGAGGGTTAGTGAGTAGAAGTGCGTCCGTAATAGTATATAGAGAGCAGTGTTGTGTTTGTATTTGTGCCTAAAGTTTCTTGTTCGTAGTGTTCTGATGAAGTTTGTGATCTCGAATAGATAGTTTATAGTATTACTCTGTCGATGTCTTGTTTCTTTTATTATTTAGCTGACGTGTTATCCCATTTTGTTGTTTATATTTCTTTTTTGGTTATACTGTTATTTTTCTTGAGCCGGGGGTCCATCGGGAACATCCTCTCTACTTCATCCGAGGTAGTGATATGGATTGCGTACACTTTACCCCCTCAGACTCCACTTTGTGGGAATACATTGGGTATATTATTGTTGTTCATCTTGTCCATTTTTTTTTAATTTTGGAATGTCCAATAATTTATCCAGTTTATAAAAAAAATGGATAATTTATCTATTTTTACCCCTTTTATCCTTAACATTAAAGATGATTTATTATCTAATTTATTTTTAAAGCATTAAATTTATTATATTCAAATGGTAATATGATCAAATTATCTGTATTATTTACTGTTTCTTAATTCTTATGTCAATAGAAATATTAACAAGTAAAAATGGACGAAGAAAGTACAATATTGGAAGGATGGTGGTGCAATATTGAGTAATATTGTTCCCTCTTAATTAAAGATTTTGGTTCGGGTCTTAGAAATTTAAAAAATTCTACTAGTAAATAACATTTCTTCCTTGTAAGGGGCTTACGCAACGAAATTCAATCATCAAACTTTTTTCCCCCAAATTACATACAGATATGACTGGAACAGACAAACTACATTCAGATATGGGCAATCTTGCCTCCCATCTAAGGTTGTAAGTTTAAGATTTATTTTATTTCTCATAAAAATTTTTTTGCAAACACCTAAAGTACAATGTTTTAAATCTTATACCTCTAGGTGCCTGCTAATTAAAATGAATTGCAACTAGTATTTCAAATAGTACAACTAAAACTAAAGAATTTTACAACACAGGAAGGAGGTTCGAGTTATTTAAGTATCCACTAATTTAAAGGTTAATTTCGGAGTATGATATAAATTTTATTGTTATTAATTATTTTGACAATTAACATATTATCTTATTAATGCAATAAACGGTCTAAAAGAATTAAAAAGGTACTGTCACATCATTTACAATCCAATTAGGAGAAGCAAAAATCCAGAAAAGTTAGATAGTGAACTAAAAAAACAAGCTAATTTGTGTACTACAGAACATCAAATCAATATCAATCAGACAATAATTCTTTTTTTTTTTGGGTTTCCATCCGATGTTCGGTGCCCCCATTGAAGCCCCGACTAATTCAGATCGCACGTTGCAGGGCCCATTAAGGTGGCAGCGCTCCCAACAGAGTTTTCTCCGTACCCAGGGCTGAACCCTCGACCTCTAGTTAAGGGAGGAACAACCCCATCCACTGCACCATAACCCATGTTGGGTGCAGGGGCGGATCTATTCATTGCTGTGGGGGTGGCATGCCACCCACAAACTTCGACGGAAACTCTATATATATAGGTATATATATATATTGATATAGTCAAATATTAAATCGGTCACCCATAAAACTAAAGTAATATCTAGTGCAAATGGCAAAACATCACTTTTGTGGCCCCTAGGTCGCGGGTTCGATCTGAGATTGAAGCAATTAAATTTTTTAATGTTAAAACATTATTTTTATTGATAAAAACATAGAAACATGCATAGTAAGTAGTAGTGCAAGTGGAAAGACACCACTTTTGTCGCCCCTGGATCGCGATTTCGATCCCAAATTGAAGCAATTAAAATGTTTAAAACATTGTTTTTAGTGATGAAAACAGAGAAACAGACGTAGTAAGAAGTAGTAAACTCTAGTTGACTTAAGTTAATACTTAATACTCCCACCGTTACGAAATAATTGAATTGTTGGGGTATTTATTGATGTTTCAAAATAAGTGAATCATTGAATCTTTTTCCAAATTTGCCCTTATAATTTGACAACCAATTAACTTTTGAAAATGAATACAAGGTCAGCTTTTTTTTTGGGGGATAAAAATAGAAAGTTGTGTTAAATTTATGTCTTTAATGCTTTTTCCTTAATATGTGTGCCAAAATTCAATAATTCATTTATTATGAAACGAAGGGAGTATTATTTATTGACTTCTTATTTAATTTTTTAATGGTTAGAGAAGGTATAATCTAATCTCTTATCTCTCTCATCAAAATGAAAAAACTCTATTTCCAAATATCAAAACATCGACTCTCTTTGTACTTCAACTCTTCAAGTTTGTTGCCTACTACTGCTTGCTGCCTGATCGATTCTCTATTGTCGCCGACAAAAGGCTTATTGTTGATCGTTTTCAGAATATGAAAATTCATCGTGGGTAATTGTAATGAATTATGGATATTAGTAATATTATTAAAAGTTTAAGTTTGATCATTTTATTACTATTCTTTTATTATTGATTGATTTGTTAATTGTTCTATAGATAAAAAATATAAATAATTCGATTAATTTAATCGATAAGTTTACTTGGCATCCGGTGAGTTCGGGATCGTGAATCCGCCTCTGGTTGGTAGACAATAATTCAGTACTATGTCATTATTAATGAAGCATTCCTCTTTCTTTCCTTCTGTCTTCTTATTTTTGGGTGTCTTCCAATTCTCTAAACTTTAATCTTAAAAAATTAATACAATATTGTTATGTTATGGTTCTTACACTGAAGTAACCTTGACAGATGGAATTTTGGACTCGATTTTCAGCGTTACAAACTAACAATGTGCACCTCTTGGACAGAAGAAAGTCCATTAATGAGCTTTACATGATCTTGTAAAGCCAATTTCCTTTTTTTTTCGAACTTCCTATAAAAGCCATTTTAGTACTATTGTGGGGCATACTGATTATTACCGAGATCTTGTATCATTCGACAGCAATTCATCAGTATTAGCTAGTACTCTCTTTGTTCACAAATTTATCTAATTTGGACTTAGCTCGATTCTTAGGAAATAATTATTGTTATGATATTTTCATATGATATTCATATTAATTGATATTTAATATTGTGCCTTTAAAAATAATTTGAAGAACAAATAAAAGCGAATGGAAAGAGCAATCAATGCTTTCTTCGTCCAAATTTATGTGATATCATGTAATTTGATATACAGAATAAGAAATAAACAAAGATTTTTAAAATTTATGGTGTAAACAAATATTATACAGACTACAAGTTATTTCATTAAAAATAAATGAGAAATTTTAAAATTAAATTATTTGTATTTAGAAAATGATAACATTTTTTATTGGGATAGATTAATAAAAAAAGTGTACTGCAAAAATTAGGACAAAAGAAATACAACATTCCAATTGTGGTGTAATGAGTTATATTGTTTCCTCTTAATTAAAGGTTTTGGATGGAGTCTTAGAAATTTTAAAAAAATCTAACAAGTAACATTTCTTCCTTTTAGTTACCCCCAAAAAAAACATTTCTTCCTTTTAAGGCCTTACCTAGGCTGCTTATCAGATGGATTGGATGAACTATTGCACTTGGGGTCGTTTGGTAGATCGTATTAGGAGAAATAGTCCATGTATTAAGTGTGATATTCATTAATACTATATTTGATAGAATTTTGAACCAATGTATTACTAATACATCATATATGGTGGTATTAGTAATACATGAGTTTGAATACCATGAGATTAGTATATATAAAGTCAAGAATATCCTTCAAATTCTTTTAAACATTTTTTTATTTTCTTAGTTTTTTTTTTTTTTTATATTTGTACTAATAAATTTATTCAAATAAATTAGTTTACAAATTTTATTATTATTTACAAAAATGTCCTTAAATTTCTTTAATTTTTTTATAAATCCATTTCAATTTATTCAATATGAGTTACTTCTTTTCAATTTATCAAATTAATAATATCCCTCCAAATAATTTTAGTTATAAAAAAAACTACTCCATTAACTCAAAAAAAATATTTATTGGTCAAAATCCGAAAACAAATTGCATACAAGCTTTAATTTTATAAATAGGATATCCATAAATAAAAATAATTTTTCTACTTAGTTTTAACACTCTATAGAATAGAATTTTATTTTAATAATGATTTTATTGTCTCATTCAAAAGTTATACGTATCTCCCTCCAACTTAAAAACAACACAAAGTGGGAACAACAAGCAAGTGATGAACAAACAAAGAAAAGATAATAAAAAATAATTTTTGTAAGTGAATGATTAAATCTTAAAATTCTAAAGTAAATAATTAGTTATATTGAATGATTAAATCTTAAAATTCTAAAGTAAATAATTAATTATATTGTTAACTTTTTTTATTTTAAAAAAAGAATAATAAATTTTTGTAAAAAAAAAACACAAATTTATAATGTGTCGAGGGGATTTTTATAAACAAACAATATTCTTTTTAAAATATAACAATACATATTGCTTTTAATACATCAAACTAAACACTGCATAAAAAATAATTCCAGTATTACTAATCCCAGTATTACTAATACAACATATTCGGTATTATCTTATACACTCTACCAAACGAGTCCTTAACGGTTTGACTTAACAGTTATCAGTTTTAAAATATACAAATTCACTAGCCAACCTGTAACACCCCGTATTCAAGTACATGTATTAGCGTATTCAAGTACGTGTATTGGTCTTATTTATATGGAATTAATTTTTTATTTTATTTATACCGGAATTTGCCCGTCGATGGTTTCATACGAAGGTTATTGAATAAGCTTTCCAACGATATAAAGATTTTCAAAAAAGGATAAGTTTCGGATATAATCGAGCATGTTCGAAACTATAAAACGGTGGCCGGGATATGGTGAATAGTAAATGTGCAGGAAAATTTCCTGCACACAAACTACTGAGGCCTGCCAGTTTTTTGGGTCAACTTTGAACGCTCATAACTCCCTTAATATAATGAACTGGGAGAGGTACGACCTATCAAAAGAAAGATATTTGAGTCTTCTTTCCAATGCAATTGGTTTCATCCAAATAAAACGTATAAGTAAGGAGTTATACTCGTTTTACTTTAGCCTCTCAAAATAGATTTTTAGGGTCAACTTCAAACGATCATAACTCCTTGTACAGGACGAACTGGGTGTCCTACTTTATATGAAATGAAAGCCCTTTGAATTATATTTCCAACGATACCAATTTCACCCAAATCCGATATCGGAGCAAAGAGTTATAGTCGATCTACTTTAGCTTGTCAAAACAGTCCACCATGGACAGATTCGGATTTACTTAAAATTTTAAGGGCAATATGGTCATTTTCCATCACCTCATGAACGAAAATTGGTCATTATATACATATACTTAGCCTCATATCCATTATTTATCATCCATTATTGAAGACTAAGAAACCCTAGCCAAATTTCAACTCCAATTATCTTGTGATTCAACCGTAGAAAATTCAAATTGATTCCGTAGTTGTGTTCACCGTCTCGAGGGCTTCGAGAAGCACCCCTTATTTGTGCCAACAGGACTTCAAAATCAAAAGGGCCATTTTATGGAAAGGATGTAAATTATGTTGGTGTTATTTATATGGATATGTATATATATGCATGTGAGCATAAGAAGTGTGTTATTTGATTGTTGTTGAAAGATGATTGGAAATGATGTTGGATTATTCTTGTGCATGGTTGGATTATGTTGAATTGTGAAGAGATTTGGTGTGATGATGTGGTAGTGAAATGATGATTATATATATATGTATACACATAAACCTATTGTTTAAGTTGGTTTTTGGAATGCTTTGCAAATATTGGTTGTATGGAATTATGGAAGAGAATTGTGGTGTTGAGTTGCTAATACTAGATGCCGAACATTTCATTGTAGATAAGTGATTTGTAAAGGCGGGAAGTTGTGTTGAATTGGCATCCGAATCTACGACGAGGTATGTAAAGCATACTCTAACAATGTTCTTTAGCATGAAAACACCAATGTTCCATCAAGTAAGATTCCGAGGTTGTCCAAAAACATGTATTGTTCTACGTTACCAACGAAGTTGTTTCCATTCTATAAAGTGTCAAAATGTTTCATTGATATACCAAAAGGCTCCTATTTCATTATTGTGATATTGATGATTCTGAAACACATTGTTGATGTACCAATGAGTCTTTATTACATCGTTATTGTATAGAAGGTCTATTACTTGGTTCCTATTGATGTATCATTGTTTCAAAGTATCAAAAATGTGGTGGCGACCGAAATAACAATCTCAAAGATTAATTGAACTAAGTGATGGAAGTTCTCTCTTATCGAGTGGTATCCCAGGGGCATAAGCCTAGCATGGGTCGATCCCAGTTGATATGTACTAGAGGCAGCCTAATGGTCACAGTACAGTACAGTAATGATTACAAAGACGATAAAAACGAAGGTAAAGTGATTGAATAAATACAATGTACAGGTTGTCACAAGTTCTAGTAAGTGTGGTCCACTCCTATTACGACTTATTCACTTTTTTCTGATTTCTATTGAACTCCTATATCATATGTGATTATCTACAGCTTTACATACTCAGTACATATTTCGTACTGACGTCCCCCACGGGGACCTGCATTTCATGCTGCAGGCACAGGTGCTTCAGCTCATTCACAGCATAGATAGGAGCCAGGTCATACAGCTATTGTTGGTGAGCTCCAGTTTGCTTCGGAGCTTTCCGAGTCGGTCCCGTATGTTTTGTTATTGTACAGGAGTCATGTGTGGGCGGGGGTTTGTCCCGACCCTAGTTATGTCATGTATATCCTTGAGGCTTTGTAGACATAAGGAAGGGTAAAGTCATGGAAGTTTATATAGTGATGTTATATTTGTATATGTGGTGGCCCCGACGGCCAAGTATTTTATATATATATATTTGTGCGTGTTGTGCTGATACAGGTAATTAGACCCTTCTATATGCAACGAAGTGTTGTCCAAATTTTTGGTGACATGTAAGTGAAAGTACAGGTATTTGAACGGGTTCTTCCGGGCCTTCTCGGCTTCGGGTGCCAGTCCAGCCCGATGGAATTTTAGGGTGTGACACAACCGATAAGATATCGATTGGTTCGGTAACGGATAAATAATTATCGAACGGTTATTGAACGGTTTATCAGACATTCACAATTCCCACTTGAATGCAAACACCTTACATAAAACAGAACAGAATAGTTAGCAATCTCAATCATGACAAATTTTTCAATTTATGTAGTATATGTTTCAAAGAGAACTCTCAATATTGTAAACAAAAAGTTTCATTCGCCCAAGCTATAGTACATTAATTTCTCTTCACATTATGACATTCTTGAAAGAAAAGTGACATACATTACAACAAATTAAGCATTTGATCGTAACAAGTTCACGGGGATGCACTAATTGAACTATGTGCTTCAATGTCCACATGCTTAATACAAAGAACTATTTCCTAAATTTTCTTTTCTAGCCAATTAACTTCAACCCCTAATGTTGTTACAACTTCTTCACCTGTCAAGGTATAGTAATAGATTCATGACACATATATGATGTCTAATATTCTCTCTGTGTCAATAAGAAACAGAAAATAACTTTGGAAATCACAGTAGTAAAGCCTTTGAACTTATTCACACCAATAATGTCACATGATTTCCATAATCACTGCATCATTCTTCTGCTTTGAAGCCTTTCGAAGCTATACGTATATATATAACGATGATATCACAAAATTGTTTAATTTTATATTATATTAGGGTTAATTAGGAATGAGTCTTTAGGTTAGAATATAGATCCATTAGGTTTGAATTTATATTTTATAATAATATAAATTAATATGTATTTTATATACTTAGGTGAAAAAATATAAGTATAAATGGTAATTCTTAACAATTTAACTGTTTATCCAATAAGAAATTGTGGAATCCACCCCCACTCCAATAAACCGTTAATTAAAAAAATTTAATCTATTCACCAACCATTTATCCAATAAGCTAATACCAATAAATCAATAAATCAATAAATTAATTTTATGGGTGCTTATTGAATACGATTTGATTTTAAACCACCCTAACCTTACCCAAGGGATTTCAATCACCCAAAGTTTTTTTCTCAAACTACTTACAGGTATGACTGGAAAAAAGACGCTACATATAAATATATATAGGCAATCTTGCCTACCGCCTAAGTTGAAGTTTTATTTTATTTCCCATAGAGTTGTCAATACGGGTCGGTTCAGCCCATTTGAACTAGTCTACATGGATTTTAAATTTGATGGGCCAGGTCGGGTTGATGGGCCAAAAAATACCAAGTCCACACCATTACTCTGTGGGCTGCGGGCCTCACGGGCCAGCCCACTTTTTAAAAATTAATATTTTATAATTTAATTTTATAATATTAATAAATATAAATATTACCAGACAATATTACATAGTGTTAATATTTGTTATTCAAGTCTCTAACACCCAAAAAATACTCCTAATAGAGAAATTAAATAACTTTTGACATGATATCCTTCGAATCAAATAAAAATACTAATAAACAATCTAAATAATTGCATTTATTTGACTTATGGGCCGGTTCGCGGACTAGCCCAACCCACACCGCTCAAGCCTCATGGGCTACGGGCTTATCTGGGCCGAGCTAAAAAGCCCTGTTTTTATATGGGCTGCAAAAACTGAAGCCTAACCCCATCAAATTACAGGTCGGGTTGGACCGACGACCCAACGGGCCTGACCCATATTGACGGCTCTAATTTCTCGTAAAATTCTTTTGCAAACACCAAAAGTACAATATTTTAAACCTTATATCTCCATGGTGCTAATTAAAATAAATTGCAACTAGTATTTCAAATAGTATAACTAAACAAAAGAATTTTACAGCAATCGTACAGCATATAAGGAGAATTTGACGGGAGGGAGGTTCAAATTATTTAAGTATCCAATAATTTACACCCAAAAAAGGTTAAGTTCGGAATGATATAAATTTTAGGGTCCCTAAATTTTTATTATTCAACCAATCTCTATCCCCCTCCCCCCTCCCAAAAAAAAAAGCAAATTGCAGTAAATGTAATATATCAGACCACAAGGATGATTGTACAACTAGAGGTAGAAATTATTACGCTCCAATTGAAAAGTATTAGATTGAGATAAATTTCACATTGCAATGTTAAATTAGACTCTGTACACATTCAAAATTAAAGAGAGAGATCTCAATTTTTACCTTAAAGTAATGTCAAAGGAGTAGGGGAGAAAATATACAAAGAAAAAAAATAAATAAAAAATAAAATACAATTGTAAATCATTGTGTAATATATCAACACAACAAAGTCGGCAATCTTGTGAATTAATGAAGGACATTACGAGGTCTAATGTGACTTTACACTATAAATGCAGTGCCATTGTTAACAATCAATCCAACAATTAATCAAAAGAAAATCAATTTAGAGCAATTAAACAACAAAATGGCACGAGCAACCTACAAATCAGCCATGTTTTTCAGCTTTGTTCTGCTTTTCGTTTTTTCCATTAGCAAGGCAGAAAGTAGAATTGTTTCCTGTAAGTTATGACATATTCCCTCGATTTCAATTTGTTTGGCTTGATTCGGAGTATAAAGGTCACAATAATTAACTTTTGGTGTGGTTCAGATATAATTTTCGTATTTTTGAAATAACATTTATATATTTAGAAACTGCATAAAAAATAATATACGTGACTATAATTAATCATTCAAAATATTTAAAAAGTATTTGAAAAATTATGATCAAATAAAATGTTCTTTAGTTGTCCAAATATTTACTTATGCCAAAACATATCTTTTAAAAGTCAAATTATTTTTATTTTGCAATAATTATTTTCTTGATGGATGCCGTCGAAATTGGGACGAATTCTGCTCTGATATTTAGTAAGATTTATGGTGCAAATATTGGAGACACATGCTTCAGCATTATGCAACAATTCAGTATGACCCCTGAGGCCTTTGCTACTTTCAATCCCAATCCCAATTGTGACAAAATGTTCGTTGGTGAATGGATATGCCTTGATGGCTCTTCCATCTATAGTATCAAGCAAATATTAAGCTCGAAAAATAAAATACTTAGATTTCTTATTTATGTTAGGAAAGATGTTTCTTTAAATTAAGGCAAACAATGTACGAATAAAAAGCAATAATGTTGCTTTTGTAGTGTATCCGATTGTGCTATCTGCTTATTTTGTTCTAGCTTCTTTTCCTTTAAATTCATGTTTCAATTTGATTTCGTAGTGTATTTCACCATTGATCTATACTCTTTTCATTCTTTTTACTCGTGATAGTTTTCATTTTGAGAGTCAAACGAAACAAATTTTGATCAATGTTTTAAGATGTAAAGTTTCATCATATTGATATGAGAAAAATTGCAACTTACATTACTTTTTGTATAGCTTTGGAAAATTTAAATTTAAATTTTAAAATATTAAATTAATTTAATCTAATTTAGCTTTAAAAATTAGTCAAATTCATATTCGAGAAGCAAAACATGACAACTATTTTTAAAACAGAGGAAGTATATAACTCGCCTAATACGATTAGTTTCTGCAGTTGATGTATTTATAACCCCTTGTACAACTGCATTTGCTACTAAATTTTTTTGTTGAAAATAAATTACTTTTATCATGTTGATTTTACTGAAATTATTTTGATGGAACGAGTTAGAATTTGGAACCATTTGAAAACAAATACTTATGTGATAAGTATCAAAATGTTCAATAAATGTATCCGTAAAATATAGGTAGTGAAGTGTTAATTTTGACTAAAAACGAAGTATATGACTCTTAATGTTACCCCAGCCCAAGAAAATATTAGACGCAAAAATTTAAGAAAAAATAGAAGATAGCATACTTAAAACTATAATTATAATAAATAGCAATAATTTTATAAAATTACAATTTATAGTAAGAGTAACATTATTTTACTCATTAATTAGACAAGTGCATGTTTTACTCTCACTATTTTATATTTTCCTATTTTCACTCCACTATTTCACCTCCCCCAAATATAACCATATCTTTTACGGTACCTTTTTTTTCAATCTTATTTTTTTTTATTATTTTATTTTTTAATTTTATTTTATTTTTATTTTCACTTTATTTTCTCTCTTATATTTCTTTTTTTTTCTTTTTTGTTTTATTTCTTTTTCATATTTGAAGATAATTATATCCATGATCTTCAAGATTTCAAAATAAAATATCATTACTGTCTTTCACTCGGGGGTTTGAGCCACAGGTGATAAAAGAGTTTTAAAATGAGGTGTAGGTGACACAAGTCTTAATTATTAGTTGGAGGTGACAATTACTTTATTATGGATTAAGAAAGTTGAGAAAGTTTAAAAATAACCCACAAGTTTTTAAATTTATACTTTGATCCCAATGCATACCTAAAATAATGGGAGACGGAGGAAAAAAAAAACGACTTTCTCTCTCTTCTCATCCATTGTTGTTTTCTCTCTCTTAGTGATTTTTGTTGTTCATTGTTTCTGTTTCTGCTTCTTTATTCATCATTTTCAGCTTCATTATCATCATCTTCATCTTCTTCTTGTCGACCATTTGTTGTTGTTGGGACAACGCTACTGTTGCGATCTGACCAATTTCTTAGGTCAAATTTTGTTTACTACATCACTTTCCAGTTTGGCATTACTTCATAGGTGACTTT
The DNA here is from genome assembly GCF_002878395.1 of Capsicum annuum. Taxonomy (NCBI): domain Eukaryota; kingdom Viridiplantae; phylum Streptophyta; class Magnoliopsida; order Solanales; family Solanaceae; genus Capsicum; species Capsicum annuum. The sequence continues at coordinate 201,011,072 of NC_061117.1, read as the reverse complement.
GGTAAGTAAAATTATGATTTTTATTTGTATTTTTCATTTGGGTACACTTCTGCTTTTTCAACAATGGATAGAACCTCGATCATGAATCCAACATAAGTGCCCACAATTTAAACAGATCAATCATCTGGTGCATCAGATAATTAATCTGTTGCATTAGAAGATTTATCAGTTGCATTAGAAGATTTATCTGTTGCATCAGACGTATTATCTGTTGTATCAGGATGTTTATCTGTTGCACCAGACTAATTATCTGTTGCATCAAAATGTTTATCTGTTGCACCAGACTAATTATCTATTGCAACGAATGATTAATCTGTTTGAAACAATACAATCAACCCCTGCCATAAACCCAACAGATAACCAATATGTTTTAAACTCTTGCTATTGCTACTGGATTCAAAATTATTCCTTACGTCCGATTACCCGTCCCAAATTTCCTAATTCGATTTCTCATTTTACTTGTCTTTTTCATTAATCAAGAAAATATTGTTTTTTTTTTCATGTTTTACCCTTTGCATTAATCACTTTTTCTTCAAATTAAAATGGAAATATCATTTAATAGGGGGACTATACGCCGACCGACGTTAAAAGCTTTCTTCTCTTATGAAATTTCAATTGAATAGCAAACAATGGTTATTTCAAACACGTCTATTGTCCCACCAACTGATCAGTGGGTTATGGTAAACTAGACATGTTATTAATTATTTTTTTAAATCAATGTGGCATCTCAATTTGGGATGGGTAATTTGAGACGGAGGGAGTACGAATTAAAACGTCAGAGCCAAGCAAAGCAACAAACTAGTCATCTGTTGAAACATGAGTAATCTGTTTTGAACAACACATCAACCTTTGCCATAAACACAAGCCCAATAGATAAATCTTGCTATTGCTACTGGATTCTAAATTATTTCTTTTTACGTCGAATCATCGACATGTCTGTTGAGAAGATAATAGACAGAATGAAAATTAAATATGGATTAAAACATCAAAGATCAAACATAATTTATTTATTAAACAAAAACAAATAAAAATACATATAATAGACTAAAA
>NC_061117.1:201002133-201009922 GCF_002878395.1 Capsicum annuum | reverse complement strand
ATCATCATCATCATCATCATCATCATCATCATCATTATCATCATCATCATCATCATTGCCAGCCGGCCAATCTTCAACCGAAAGTAGCAAGGCCCTCCTCAACCTGCGTATCTCGCGGAACATTCTTGCTCTAACTCCTCTCAGTTCCCATTACAGGTCACGAACTTGATTCCGAAGTTCATTCACGGTGTCTTGCAGAAAAGCAACGTCCCATACTGGGTCAGCCATAATCTTATCTTCTAGAGTGTAATATGAAAGACGAGATGCAGTAAATAAATAGAGTGTAGTTGAATGAACGATTGAGTAAGGAGGAACCTATTTATAGAGGATTGACTTTGAATGAGAGGCAAAAAGGTGCGACTATTCACCTTCATACATTAATTACATTTTTGATTAAATTAGGAAAATAAATATTGTGATATAAGTCATGACTCTTCAGATTATTATTATTAATTAGTTCTTTCAGAGAACCGTTTTTATTGAGTTGTGACAACAGATTCTATATCTGTTGCATCAGATAACACATCTATGACAACAAATATATTATTTGTTACAACAAATATTAAATATGTTGCATCAGATAACCTATCTGTTGCAACATATAATCTAACTGTTCACCTCCATTTATTAATTATATTTTTGATTAATGTGAAAAGTAATGACTTAAATAAATTAAGAAATATTGTGATAAGTCATGACTTTTCAAATATTATTATTATTAATTAGTTTTTTTTTTCAAGAATCGCTTTTATTGAGTTGTGGACTTGATATAGGTTGCATCATATAAATCATCTGTGACAATAGATATATCATCTGTTGCAACAATAGTGAACCTGTTGCATCAGATAATTTATTTTTTGCAACATATAATCTACTTTTTTTTTTAAAATAACTATCATCATATTATTAATCCAAATTTGCTTACTTTTTTTATTTTATAAGTAAAATAAAACACCTTTTCAAATTCCTTAATAAAATAATAACCATTATATTATCTAATAAATAATTTTAAAAACAAATTCAAAAACAAAAATGGTGAAAAGTCACGATCAGTTATTAAAATTGTGGTTATAAATTGTGTTTGTCATTTATTTCCTTATTATTTATTTACGGAATATTTTTCATATTGAATAATCGAAAAGTCATGTCTTTTTTCTTTTCCCCCTCTCAATAACAACAATAATCCGTTTTTATTAATAACCGCCAGGTGCGACATATGATCGATCTGTCATAGCAGATTAACCTCTGTTGACACAAATTGCTGCTCAATCCCTACCACTAACCGTCGACGACATGTTGAGAATAAGGAATAAACAGAATGATTATTATTAAATACTAAATAAGAATTAAAAATTCAAAGTCGACAATAAAATGAAATGAATGTTCATAGATTTTTGAATCCCTTGGGTAGATCCGATATACAAAAAGAGGAAAATAAAATACATACATGCGCTGAAATAAAAAATATTACCTAATTATTATCACTACTATTATTATTATTGTAAATAAGACATTTTTCATCCGGCAGCCTTGCTCCGAAGTCAGCCAAATCTCTCTGGAATTCATCAAACTGCTATTGAAGTTCACGCAAGGACTCGATATGAATATTCTTGTACGAATCTGGATCATCCATATTTGTAAGGAGGGACTTATTTATAAATTATTGTATCTCGAAAAGAAAAGAAAATTACTTTAAAATAAATCTAACAGATGGGTAATCTGTTGCAAAATATATTCTTTCTGTTAGATAACTTACAATACAATATACTGACAATCTTTTACAACAGATGTATATATCTGTTTGATTTCTGTCATAGGTTGATCAACTGTCGTAACAGATATCTCCAATTGTTTGACAATATAAACAGATGTGTCATCTGTTGCAACTAGCTAGTCATCTGTTTATTCAATTTAAGCCATAGATGGGCTAGGAAGAATAAGGTGCGTGCAGATGGATCCACTATCATATGTGTGGGAGTTAAGTATGTATTACTGATAAGGTAACCGGGACAACACACACAAAGTACAATATTTTTGTGAATGCAGTTTTGAACCGATTAGGAATTGATCATTCAAACAAGGTCCTGCATTGTACCGTTAAATTTGATGGTTTCGAAATTGATAAGGCTGAGGACCTCATGAAGATAGTGCAGATACCCTGTTACGAATTACTGATGGTTGTTGCTCGTGTTTATGCATGTCAAGTTTTGAGAAGGGATCAATATCTGTCGTAACTACAGAGAACCCATAGCGATTGGACTTCACTTTAAGTGTGCATTGGACCCTTAGAGGGCCCTTGAAGCCTCGCACTGCATCAAAAAAGAATGGAAAACCAATATAGTTACTGCCCTGGCCAAAATTTATATGGCTGGGTTGCTTGCTCGGGGTGATGATTATATGCCAGAAGGTGCGGTAGGAGAATGCTTTCGAGGGAAAATGGGTGGTTGATGGAAGACTATATCATCTGAGAGCTAATTGAAGAAGAGACATATGGTAGAAAGTAACTTCTAACGAATTTGGCCGATGGAATTATCTTAACAGATGCAAAATCTGAATCAAGTACAAATATGAAAGTGTATCCGATAATGTAATTTTATCTGTTGTGTCTCTGAAAGAAAAACAATGCAGATGGACACTTTGCTAGGGAGCTGCGCGGTCGGGATTATCACCTAGATAGAAGATAGGAGAAGACCAACAAAGCAGCCTCACGTGCATCGAGGGTTAAAATGATGTTCAGCAAGTGTAGAAAACTTACGCCAACAACAACTGTAGTTAAAATAAGGAAACTAAGCGAAGACGGCAATTTCTGAATTTTAAATTTCATCCCATGTCTTCTTGTTTATGATTCCGATCAGGTCCACTTTCATTGACCTGATCGGAACCACAAACGAGATTGAAAGGCAAATAGAGTATAATTACTTCCTTGGTAATATGGATTAATTGATTATGTTTTCCTGCCTTAGCATGCTTTCAACATTCCTTGGAGAAGATCAGATGCTTGCTGTAGTATGTGAATCCTGATAATTTTCAAGCTTGCCTCCAACTTGTTGATTTTGTATTCAAGCTGGTCGTTGCTGTCTTTGAAGTTAGTAAGGAGTTCCTCATCTTTTGTGAGCTTGATCAGGAACACTACCTTCAAAGTTATGGCATTCTAGAAGCCCTTCAGAACACTTTCTTCAGAAGCCTTAAAGGATATATAGAGGGTCGCTATGTTTGTTTTAGGTCAAAATGTGTTGATGAACGTTGAAGATGTGGTCCCAATAGTTTAACAACACACTTTTATCGAGCGTTACTCCATGTATCTTGATCAACCAATTTGATAAATTAGTAAGCATGGAGTTACATAGTGTGTGATCTAAAATCGGCTCTACCAAGCCTATCAAGTATTACGTAACTTCAAACTCATTAACCTATAAAAAAATGCCCGAGTTAGTGCACAAATCAAACCAGCCCAATCTGTCAGACTTTCTGCTGATCACTCTTCTCCAATATAGATGACAAGATACCTGCTATGCAAAAGTCTACACCATCGCCAGACATGCTTGCCTGGGAGCAATTCTTCAGAAGACATCATCAGAAGAATTGCTCCCAAGCAAGCATGTCTGGTGACGGTATAGACTTTTGCATAGCAGATATCTTGTCATCTATATTGGAGAAGAGTGATCAACAGAAAGGCTGAGAGATTGAGCTCATTTGATTTATGCACTAACTCGGTCATATTTTTTTGATAGGGTAATGAGCTTGGAGTTACGTAACGTATGATCAGCTTTATAAAGACGGTTTAGATCACACGCTACGTAACTCCATGCTTACTAATTTATCAAATTGGTTGACCAAGATGCATGGAGCAACGCTTGATAAAAGTGTGTTATTCTACTATTGGGACCATATCTTCAACGTATATCAATACATTTTGACCTAAAATAAACACAGAGACCCTCCATGTATCCTTTAAGGCTTCTGAAGAAAGTGTTCTGAAGGGCTTCTAGAATGCCACAACTTTGAAGGTAGTGTTCCTGATCGAGCTCACAAGATACGAGGAACTCCTTACCAACTTTGAAGACGGCAACGACCAGCTTAAATATAGAATCAACAAGCTGGAGGCATGCTTTAAAATTATTGGGATTCACATACTACAGCAAGCATCTGATCTTCTCCAAGGAATGTTGAAAACATGTTAAGGCAAGAAAACACAATCAATTATAACCATATTGCTAAGGAAGCAATGATACTCTATTTGTCTTTCAATCTCGTTTGTGGTTTCGATCAGGTCAACGAAAGTGGACCTAATCGAAAACACAAACAAGAAAGCATGGGATGAAATTTAAAATTCATAAATTTTTGCCTTCGCTTAGATTCCTTATTTTAACTACAGTTGCTATTGGCGTAAGTTTTCTACACTTGTTGTACATCATTTCAACCCTCGATGACCGTGAGGCTTCTTTGTTGGACTTCTCATATTTTCTATCTAGGTGATAATTTCGACCACGCAGCTCCCTAGCAAAGTGTCCATCTTCATTGTTTTTTCTTTCAGAGACACAACAGATGAAATTACATTACCGGATACACTTTCATAGTTGCACTTGATTTAGATCTCACATCTGTTAAGATAATTCCATCGGCTAGATTCGCTAGAAGTTACTTTCTACCCTATGTCTCTTCTTCAATTAGCTCTCAGATGATATAGTCTTCCATCAACCACCCATTTTCCCTCAAAGGCATTCTCTTACCGCACATTCTGGCATATAATCATCACCCCGAGCGAGCAACCCAACCATATAAATTTTGGCCAGGGCAATAAATATATTGGTTTTCCATTCTTGTTAGATGCAGTGCTAATCTTCGAAGGCCCTCTAATGGTCCAATGCACCATAAAAGTTAGTCCAATCGCTATTGATTCTCTTTACAATGACACCAAAACTAGATCTCTTCACAATACTTGACAAATAAACATGAGAAACAACCAACATTAGATCTTAAAAGGGTATCAGAACCATATTCATAGTCCCTCAGCCTTATCAGTTTAGACCTACCAAACTTAACTGCAAAATTGCAGACATTTTATTTGAACGATCTATGACTAATAAGTAAAAACAACTTTCACAAAATCAGTGCACTCTATATGTGTTTCCACGATAACATTATTAGTAATAAATAGCTCCCACATATGAAGTGGTTTCATCTGCAAGCAGCTTATTCCTCTGAACCCATCTTTACTGTAACCCTTTATGATAGTCCATCAAAAGTTGATCAACTGTCAGTTTCTTATATCTACAAAGAAGAGGAAAAAATTGATGTGACAAAAAGAACATTAGCTATCTGCTGCATCAGATGTGGAGTCTGTTGCAACAGATGTGGAGTTTGTTGCAACAGATGTAGAGTCTGTTGCAACAGATGTGGAGTTTGTTGCAACAGATGTGGAGTCTGTTGCAATAGATGTGGAGTCTGATGGGATACATCAAACCATCCTTTCTAGTGGTTTTATTTGTTCCAACGGTTTCTCCATTCGTTGCAACATTAAAAACAACATAAACATCAACAAAAAGAAACAGAAACAACATTTGTTCCAACAACATCATTAACAACAAAGAAGCAACATCCTTTGTTCCAGAACCATCAACAACACCACAACACAAGTTCCGACAATGCCAATCCCACCACCAACATCAATAACTGCATCAACAATAAAGAAACTAATAAAATACATACAAAAAAAATGATACTGACAACAAGGCTTTTAAACTTCTCCCAACAGATAACTTTTTTCACACATTGTAATAAGAATTCTCGATTTGTTTATTCAACACTTAAAAGTTCCTACAATTTTTTTTAATAAATATGATATGGGTAAATAGTAATTAAGTAAAAAATAGATGTAAATAACTATAACTTGCAAAGAAGAAGATGAGAATAAAAGAGCAATAATGAACCATACCTTAATATCAAAAAGGGGATCAAAATAGAAATTTAAGTCGAGGAAAGACATGGATCGATTTAGATCCGAAAAGATCTTTATGAGAAGAGAAGAGAAAAGAGAGAAAAAAGGCTGTGACCCTAAAGAAGAGAGAAGGAAAAAGATGAGAGTTGAATAAAATAAACTGCAGCTAAAGGAAAAGATGAGATGAGATAATTTCTATAGATGTATTGTGTATGTTGACGTGGTGGTTTTCAATATTCATTAATTAATATTCATTAATTTCATTAATAATTTGAGGGGAACGAGGAAAACTAAGACTACTGACATTGAAAAGACAAGACAAGACTTGTCAATGAACTCACTTTTGAGATATCCAAGAAACATTTTTTACCGCCTTTAGTAGTAAGTACTACTACTTAATATTATCTACTCGGACTAGAACCTTGCTTTAAAATTAAAAGAGAAAAAAAGATTTTCAAACAGATATGTCATCTGTTGCAACATATATAAATATCTGTTTAGAAATCCGAATAGCTTAGTCATCTGTTACAATAGATATAAATATCTGTTTAAAAATCCCAACAGCTCAGTCATCTATGAAAATAGATGAAAATATTCATTTGATAATTAATAAAATCAGATATGTCATCTGTTACAACAGATATAAATATCTATTTAAAAATTTCCAACAGCTCAGTCATCTGTCACAACAGATGGAAATTTCTATTTGATAATTAAATCAGATATGTTATCTATTGCAATAGATATGAATAACTGTTTGAAAATTTTTAATAGCTTAGTCGTTTATTGCAACAGATTTCATTACAATTGATTTAGGTGGATCTAGGGATGAATGAATGAGCTCGCAGGGTCAACTACAAATCCAATTGAGTCTTTACAGTTGCATGGCGTTGGTATTGCGTTCATCCTGACCCGAGTCATCGATCGATCACTCTGAGTTGAAATGAGTCTCATCAATTCAATGTTAGGATAGTGATAGTACCTAATTTGATTTAGGTGGAACTAGGGATGAATAAATAAGCTCGTAGGGTCAACTACAAATCCAATCGAGTCTTTATAATTGCATAGCATTGGTATTGCATTCATCTTGGCTTGAGTCGTCGATCGATCACTCTGAGTTGAAATAAGTTCTCATCAACTCAATGTTAGGATAGTGATAGTACCTAAGTTGATTTAGGTGGAAATAGGAATGAATGAATGATCTTTCAGGGTCAACTACAAAACCAATCGAGTCTTTGCAATTACATGGCATTGGTATTACGTTCATCACGACTCGAGTCATCGATCGATCACTCTGAGTTGAAATGAGTTCTCATCAAATCAATGTTAGGATAGTGATAGTAACTAAGTTGATTTAGGTGGAACTAGGGATGAATTAATGAGCTCGCAGGGTCAACTACAAATCCTATCGAGTCTTTGCAATTGCATGGCGTTGGTATTGCGTTCATCCCGACCTGAGTCATCGATCGATCACTCTGAGTTGAAATGAGTTCCCATCAACTCAATGTTAGGATAATGATAGTACCTAATTTGATTTAGGTGTAACTAGGGATGAATGAATAAGCTCGCAGGGTCAACTACAAATCTAATCGAGTCTTTGCAATTGCATAGCGTTGGTATTGTGTTCATCCCGACCCGAGTCATTGATCGATCACTCTGAGTTGAAATGAGTTCTCATCAACTCAATTTTAGGATAGTGATAGTACCTAAGTTGATTTAGGTGGAACTAGCGATGAATTAATGAGCTCGCAAGGTCAACTACAAAACCAATCGAGTCTTTGCAATTGCATGGTGTTGGCATTGTGTTCATCCCGACCCGAGTCGTCAATTGATCACTCTGAGTTGAAATGA